>NC_060150.1:38526415-38530046 GCF_021292245.1 Micropterus dolomieu | reverse complement strand
TGAGTTGTGGACAACTATGACCACATGAATTTAAAAAATTAAACATTTCACTGCCCAAGTCAGCTATAACACAAGTCTTGTTCATCAGACTACATGCTGTACAGTATTTGTGGACAGATTTTGTCCCAGGATTTATTATGCATTTCTTCTTCTTCGTTGCATGATTTAGAATAATAAGGTGAGAAATGGGTCTGTTCTGAGTTCATCCTGCACTGCAGCAGCTAATAAAGTCCATTTAATCCCAAAAACGCTTTTCTTTTAGGCAGGCTGGAGCAGAAAACAACTCACCTTTCTCAAGTTGTACAGTAATGTCACATGTGTATGAAGGTGGATCAAACAAGCTAATCTTAAATGTCAAAGTAGAGAGGAGCCTAGTAGGCCTATTTATTTTCATTCATTACACAATATGAATAAGCTATGCAGACAGTTGTAAAAAACAAAATCTTAAACGTTCTCCACTTGTTATAGTTATGCAGAAATATATAAAGTATCCACTGTTCTCCCATGCTCCAGCACACAGTAACGATGAGATGTGTGCTATTCTCCCATTCTTCCTCTGTATGTACACAAACAACAAGGCAGGGAAATATAAAAGGAATTTATTTTATTGTTTGGGGATTATTTTCTTTGTTGCTCTCCTCCTCCCTCTTTTCCTCTGACGAATATGTTTATGTTCTCCGCATGCCTCCTCCTGTCTTCTGTGTAAGACATAGAAGTACAGTAACTAACGTTAGCCTTCAGTAAATCATTTCGACTGGTGAAGTGCAGTAAAGTTAACTTTAAATTGACTCCACCACCACACATAAAACATAGCAATCACATTTAACAGAAGCATAAAATTCTTCTTAATGGAGATATGTAACATTACTGACTTGATCTGTTAAAGTAATGGCATTTTGTTATTCAGACAAATGTGTGAATAGAGCTGGGCAATAAAACAATAATCATAATTAAAGCTGCAAGCAGCGTTGAACGGGCCCTCACCTCCTTGTGCGCCTCGGGTGGAGCGACAGCTGGGCTCTCTACACGACTGGCCATCTGACACAGATCTGAATTTAACACTAAGGGTGCTCCGATCAGGATTTTTGGGGCCAATCTCGGATCGCTGGAAGCAGTATCTGCCGATACCAATCGGGTTTATTTGAAGCCTTCTATTTATCATGTCATATTTATCATTAATTTAAATATTCTTCACAACAATGTATTAAAGTAATTAACAAAAGATAATGTATTGTGAATTGTCAACTGTTTACTTTTATTGACAGGAAACATTCAACATTCCATGCCCTCTATTAGAAACACACCTTAAACAGCTTAGAGCTTAACAAATAGAACCTTATTTCAGAATAAATTACAAAAAAACTGTCATTGTTAATTTACACAAACTTAAAGTGTAATTAAACTTAAATTCACTTAAACTTAAAGTGCAGGGCAAAGAGAAAAAGTACCATATCTTGGGATGTCAAGATAAAAAGGCATGAGGTATAAAATATTTAAAGCTTGTCCTCCTGCTGTAATGAACTGAAAATTGAAGCCATGATGTAACAGTCACATAAGTAAGTAATTGTTTTGCTTTTGTCCTAGCTAGAAATCTAAAAAATGTCCTTTCAATCACTGCAAACATTTCTTTAGCAAAACAAATTCTTTGTATTTGTCAATTTCAGACAAATCCTAACTGTAAATGTTCCTTTTATCCACTTGTAGCTCCACATAAGAGCTGAATATAAGTGAAGCTAAACAACAAAAGCTTTTCTGTAGAACAACAAAACATTTACAGTCTTTAAATACATTTGAATTGCACAGCATGGGAAAAAAAAGAAAAAAAAAACTTCACATCTTTTGGGATTTCAAGAACTGCACCTTAGAACCACAGCTGCACTGTCCTGAGGTCTTCTGCATCATGAGTCAATGATAAAGACAGAAGAGGAATTGAGATTAGTAGAGCCAAATCTCCTAAAGCTTACTTGTTAAAGATCAATGGCAGATTTTTCTTTAAAAATAAAAACGTCTCTGCATTTTTGGCAGACAGCTTGTTATTCTTCTCATCTAC
Organism: Micropterus dolomieu; assembly: GCF_021292245.1. Classification (NCBI taxonomy): domain Eukaryota; kingdom Metazoa; phylum Chordata; class Actinopteri; order Centrarchiformes; family Centrarchidae; genus Micropterus; species Micropterus dolomieu. The sequence continues at coordinate 38,527,996 of NC_060150.1, read as the reverse complement.
AATATTCCCTGCTGTACAAAAAAGTCGCTCGCTATCTACACTTGTGCATGGTGCACAGAGGTAGACTCGTGCTGCTTGTGAGAGAGTGGGGAAACGGCTTTTATTGTCCTGCTAAAAAACAAGCAGCTGTCCGCTCCGTGGGATGACTGGCTCCGATAGGTAGAGCTTCATCTACGATGATGTTGAGCTGCTGGTCCCCATCTTCATCCAACAACTCAGCATTCATAGCATGCAAGGAGCCAGCTCGTGGGACTTTCTCTGGGGGCTCGCCTCGCCATTCTGCTGCTCCAGTCTAGTGGCCAGGACATCAGAAAGCAGCCTGCGGATCTGTGGCCTGTGTGTGTCAGAGATCTCTCTCTCTCTCTCTCTCTCTCTCTCTCTCTCTCTCTCTCTCTCTCTCTCTCTCTCTCTCTCTCTCGTATAATGTATACATTCATTCCACACAGACTGATATTTCAAGTGTTCCTTTTAATTTTGATGATTATAACAACAAATAATGAAAACCCCAAAATCACTATCTCAGAAAATTAGAATATTGTGAAAAGGTTCAATATTGAAGACTCCTGGTGCCACACTCTAATCAGCTAATTAACTCAAAACACCTGCAAAGGCCTTTAAATGGTCTCTCAGTCTAGTTCTGTAGGCTACACAATCATGGGGAAGACCGCTGACTTGACAGCTGTCCAAAAGACGACCATTGACACCTTGCACAAGGAGGGCAAGACACAAAAGGTCATTGCTAAAGAGGCTGGCTGTTCACAGAGCTCTGTGTCCAAGCACATTAATAGAGAAGCAAAGGGAAGGAAAAGATGTGGTAGAAAAAAGTGTACAAGCAATAGGGATAACCGCACCCTGGAGAGGATTGTGAAACAAAACCCATTCAAAAATGTGGGGGAGATTCACAAAGAGTGGACTGCAGCTGGAGTCAGTGCTTCGAGAACCACCACGCACAGACGTATGCAAGACATGGGTTTCAGCTGTCGCATTCCTTGTGTCAAGCCACTCTTGAACAAGACACAGCATCAGAAGCGTCTCGCCTGGGCTAAAGACAAAAAAGACTGGACTACTGCTGAGTGGTCCAAAGTTACCTTCTCTGATCATAAATCAGGGTCCCAGATTCTGGAGGAAGAGAGGAGAAGCACAAAATCCACGTTGCTTGAAGTCCAGTGTAAAGTTTCCATAGTCAGTGATGGTTTGGGGTGCCATGTCATCTGCTGGTGTTGGTCCACTGTGTTTTCTGAGGTCCAAGGTCAACGCAGCCGTCTACCAGGAAGTTTTAGAGCACTTCATGCTTCCTGCTGCTGACCAACTTTATGGAGATGCAGATTTCATTTTCCAACAGGACTTGGCACCTGCACACAGTGCCAAAGCTAGCAGTACCTGGTTTAAGGACCATGGTATCCCTGTTCTTAATTGGCCAGCAAACTCGCCTGACCTTAACCCTATAGAAAATCTGTGGGGTATTGTGAAGAGGAAGATGCGATACGCCAGACCCAACAATGCAGAAGAGCTGAAGGCCACTATCAGAGCAACCTGGGCTCTCATAACACCTGAGCAGTGCCACAGACTGATGGACTCCAT
>NC_060150.1:38491422-38526395 GCF_021292245.1 Micropterus dolomieu | reverse complement strand
GGCCTTTAAATGGTCTCTCAGTCTAGTTCTGTAGGCTACACAATCATGGGGAAGACCGCTGACTTGACAGCTGTCCAAAAGACGACCATTGACACCTTGCACAAGGAGGGCAAGACACAAAAGGTCATTGCTAAAGAGGCTGGCTGTTCACAGAGCTCTGTGTCCAAGCACATTAATAGAGAGGCGAAGGGAAGGAAAAGATGTGGTAGAAAAAAGTGTACAAGCAATAGGGATAACCGCACCCTGGAGAGGATTGTGAAACAAAACCCATTCAAAAATGTGGGGGAGATTCACAAAGAGTGGACTGCAGCTGGAGTCAGTGCTTCGAGAACCACCACGCACAGACGTATGCAAGACATGGGTTTCAGCTGTCGCATTCCTTGTGTCAAGCCACTCTTGAACAAGACACAGCGTCAGAAGCGTCTCGCCTGGTCAACGCAGCCGTCTACCAGGAAGTTTTAGAGCACTTCATGCTTCCTGCTGCTGACCAACTTTATGGAGATGCAGATTTCATTTTCCAACAGGACTTGGCACCTGCACACAGTGCCAAAGCTAGCAGTACCTGGTTTAAGGACCATGGTATCCCTGTTCTTAATTGGCCAGCAAACTCGCCTGACCTTAACCCTATAGAAAATCTAAGGGGTATTGTGAAGAGGAAGATGCGATATGCCAGACCCAACAATGCAGAAGAGCTGAAGGCCACTATCAGAGCAACCTGGGCTTTCATAACACCTGAACAGTGCCACAGACTGATTGACTCCATGCTACACCGCATTGCTGCAGTAATTCAGGCAAAAGGAGCCCCAACTAAGTATTGAGTGTTGTCCATGCTCATACTTTTCATGTTCATACTTTTCAGTTGGCCAACATTTCTAAAAATCCTTTTTTTGTATTGGTCTTAAGTAATATTCTAATTTTCGGAGATACTGAATTTGGGATTTTCATTAGTTGTCAGTTTTAATCATCACAATTAAATGAAATAAACATTTGAAATATATCAGTCTGTGTGTAATGAATGAATATAATATCCAAGTTTCACTTTGTGAATGGAATTACTGAAATAAATCAACTTTTTGATGATATTCTAATTATATGACCAGCACCTCTGTAAAAACACAATGTGGGTTTTTTTTACACTTTAAACAAACAAGATATATTGTGTTAATTACTAAACTTTGGGGGGGGGAGTAGACACATTTGAACAGAGCCAGTCTCTCTTTTTCCCCTGTTTTAGAGCTTTGTGCCAAACTAAGCTAACTGGCGGCTTGCTGTAGCTTCATATTTATAGATATGAGTGTGGTATCAATCTTCTCAACTAACTCTTGACAAGAAAGCAAGTAAGAGTATTATCCAAATTGTCTAAGCATTCCTTTTGACTCTTTTAGTATAGCTCCGAAAAGGTTGTTAAGATTAAGTTTGGTTTCTACAGTGACTTAACTCAATGATTTAACTTTGGTGTTTGGCAAAACTGTTTGCAGTGGTTCGACTTGGAAGAGGCTCCTACTGGGAAACTCCACTTAAAACTGGAGTGGCTATCTCTGCTCTCCACTCCTGAGAAGTTGGACCAGGTACAACATTGAAAACTTTCTTGCTTTAACAGAGAAAATATTATCTGTCACTGTGTATTTTCAACTGTTAATGGGGGTTTGATACACAACAGTCATATTTCTCTGTGGTGTGGCCCTTTTTTCTTTCTGTCCTATCCAATCAGGTGCTGCGAAGTGTGCGTGCAGACAGAAGCCAGACAAATGATGGATTATCATCAGCGCTGCTTGTGGTCTATCTGGACTCAGCAAAGAACCTACCAGTAAGATACTACAATGTTATTTTGATGCTGACAGTGCTATTGTTCTGATGCAATAGCTTGTGCTAGAAAATAGCATTACGCTTATGCAGGCTTCTTGTTCTCCACCCAAAGAAAACACACACACACACACACACCACATTGCATAGCACTATGAACTAGTTTAGTAAGACATACAAGCGTAGCACACTTGGTTAAATAAGGATTTTTGGTCAGTGTTCAGCAATGCTCCACTTTCCTGTTACCATAATGTTTCATGCTTTGTGCACTTGAGTGACTTCACATCACTTCCCTGCTTTCCATGTTCTTTGAAATTTGGTTTTCCCTGCACTCTGACCTCCAGGTGAACCTATCAACCAGGGGAGAGGGTTGTTTATTAATTTCCTCATTATCATAGCTACTCCAAACCTAGCCATAAAAACAACAATTATTACAGTTTCCAACCGGTCAGTATGTTTTTTATGAGCAAGTCATTACAGCTCATCTGTGTCTGTTGTTTCAGATGAGAACCTTGAACCTCCAAAACCTAAGGAGCCTTGTGCATTTTTTAAGTTAATCTAATAAGATTGGAAAGCTTTCATTGCACCAAACTTACCTGTAAAGCAGTGGTTCTCAAGCTCCTAAATTGACACAAATTAGACCATAGACCCATCACAACTGATAGGATTTGACAGAAAATAGTCATTATGTCATTGAGTCCTTTAGTTGAATTTAAAATGTCTAAATGACTTTTTACCATCAATAACAAAATTACCCTTTTTTTTAGCCATCTCAGTCCTCATAACTCCACCCTTTTCTCTTTACTCTCTCCTCTTCACCAAAGAGCGTCTTCACAGGCAGCTTAGGCTGTGGAAACTTAAGTGAGAGGAGAGCGTCTGGCCTAGTCTTTTGCGAGAGCAATACCTCAGAGTATAGAACAATATTTGTGAGTCCCCCGGTACTTTTGCATCATGATAGTGTTAGCATTAGCAGTGTGCAATGATGTGAGAAACAGGAGTCCTACAAACCTGTATCTTAAGGCATGTGTTAACTGCATGGTTTTATTGTAATGTCTAATGAAAATGCCCAATAACCATTAACATGAGACAGACACAAAACAGACAACACGGCTATTCCTGCTTGTTAGTGAGTTACATATTCTGCTAAATCAGGTGCTTAGTTCAAGGCTGAAATGTAGACATAATGATCTCTGCCTGTATTAGTGAGCCAATTAACGTATAGCTGTACAGATACAGAACGCCTGTAGCTTGTTAAAAAAGTGACAGTGTCTTAAAGTAGCTACTCCAAATCTTCCTTGAAGAAAATACTGTCATTATTCTGACCTGAGTTCTCGGTGTTAGCTCCCTGCAGTGTCAACAATATCAGCTCATGCTGCTTTTTAAGTATTACCCATTTCAGTCCTGTTTCAGTACATACTGTTACACGTTTTCTGGGTTTTTATCATGCCTCTTAACCATACGCAATCACTCCAGTTCTAATAACTGTGGGTGTGATTTTTCTCCCCCAAATCTCCATGTGGCTTAAAGAGCAACCTGTCAGATTTCACCTATGATGGGTTGAAGCAAGTCTCAGTCTTTAAGGCCCTGAAGGTAATGTGGGAAAAATGGATTGCATGTACAGATCACACACCGTGTCTCATCTTTGCTCTACGTCTGTGCCCTCAAGTGCACCATCTAACACGATGCTGAAGGTAGCTTCCGATTAGGAAGTTAAGGGGAAAATTAAGGGAAACCTAACTTACATTTGCATTTTCACAAATACAATAAATGTTTCACGAATCAGAAACCTTGTTTCAAAGAATCTTTAGCCTCTCTGGGTTTAACAAATTAACACACTTTAACAATAAGAGGTGGAAAAAACTTCAGATCATTCACTTAGCAATTTAAGTTAGGGTTCCCTTAACTTTCCCCTTAACTGCCGAATCGGAAGCTGCGAATTTGAAGCGAACTTCAGCGTTGTTCATCCAGTGTCATGTGATTGTGATGATTATCAAACAAGCAGAGTGATTTGTGTTGATGTGCATGAAGACTGATGATTGCATTGTCTGTTTTCTTCTTATTTGTATGATGACACGTGATTTTCCACTTTTCATAACTCACGCTCTCCCTAAGTCTTATATTCTACTCACATATTTCTAAAGGAAAAATTTTTTCTTCAGTCTTTACGGTCCATTGAAACTGTGCCCACTCTTGCAGCATTCATATTAAAAGTGAAATTGTCATGCTCCTGCCCATTAAACTACATGTGCTCCTTTTTATTTCGTTAGAAGTGAATTTTTCCAAGCAACCCAGCCTGTGATAGTTTATCAAGAAGCTTATCATGTTGAAACTTGTGGTATGGAGCATGAACTCATTCTTTTCAGGCCTGCATTTCTTGTACTGCTGGGTAACCATAGATTATCCGGATAACTGTTGTGAAACCTTAAACACTGAATTTGCCATTGTAATGTAAAATCATGACATTAACATAATCAGAAAGAGGCAGACAGAAACCAGCTACTACAACAACAGTCACAACATCCGCAGGTGTTGTAAAGTGTTACAACCACAGTCTATGGTTACAACACAGCATTAGCATTAGTATAACATTCCTACCCAAGCACAGTTTCAGGTTACATAAACACTTACAGTACTTAGAAATCAACCGCTGCATTTTTCCAGTTAACATGAGTCTTCTCTTGTCTTGTCAAGCCTCCAATTGTCACACACACAGTGGCACTCCTCACCTTACAAATAACTCCAATATTTGCTTCCAATAATAAATAATGACTGTCAGCGAGGTGATAGACTGAGCCTCTGAATATGTTTGTTGCATTTCCTCATCAATTGATTAAAAACCTGTTGACTTTATTTTATAAAATGCCTAATTTCCTTTCTTTTCTTTGTTGTGTCTATACTTGGATGTTGTTCTGGTGTCTCAAGAACTACTTTTAGTTCCTCTTCTTGTAGGTCTTTTTGTGGCAAATGTTCTGAATGTCTCTAACTGATAACTCAAACCTAAAGTGGTGCACAGCATTGTGGGATTTGGTGTAACTCCTCTCCACAAGATGTGCTGCATACCTCAAAAGCTTTCAGCTAGCTCGCCTTCAACAACCTGACGAAGGCAAGGTGTCTGAAAATGTGATTGACTTGTTGTAGACATGTCAACGACAAATACATGGGAATGAGATTGAAAGTGTTTCGTAAAATGTGAGTTTGGTTAATTGTGAGATAAACTGTTCACAGTAAATATGTTTCAACCCAAAGCACAACATGCCAAAACAGAGACATCCCACACCTAGCGACATCCCTCAGCTGCAGATGTAAAGTCAGTTATGTAGTGCAGATTCACAGATTTGTCTCAGATGGCTTTAGAGTAATAACCACATACAACTGCCTCTATAGAGTAGCATTTTTAGGCATATTAAGTACAAACATTTTAATAATGTGAAACACTTTGGATTTTTTGCGCCGTCTCTGTTCAAGTTGCAGCATATCAGAAGTGTGGGATTGTGTTAATCAGCCTGCATGTACAATGTGGAGCTTAATTCTAATACTGCTGAGAAATACCGTCCTATTTAAGCACCATCCTCAAGAGAAAAGATGGGGTTAACCAGTAAGTTAAGACTTCCTCCCTCTGGCTTGTAGATATGTAGGGTATTATTATTCTGTAAGGGATACCGAATAATACTTAGCTGTCAAAACCCGGCATGCTAAAATTAGAAAGCAGAGGAGACAATGCCTGGCGGTCTCCTTGGTAGCCTCTCTGCCTGCAGCCCTGCTTGTCAAAATGTATGGTAATGATCTTTCCCTTCTGAACTGCAAACTCTATCACCTCTGTGCACTTGATACAGAGTCTCAAGAAGCGAACGTTTGAGTTTTGGTGTCATTAAGTTGACCGTTATTGATGTTTATGCATTGTGTGTCAGCTCTCACCCCTCTCTGATTCTCTAATAGTCTGCAAAGAAGAGTAGCAGCGAGCCCAGTCCTTATGTCCAAATGACAGTTGGACACAAAAGTCTTGAGAGTAAGGTGAGTGATTAAAGCATCTATTAGTATTATTATACTCTCAGATTTTGCCCTGGCTTTGTACTCCTAAAATGTTGCATTGATCTGTAAAAGAAAAATGTAACCTCTGCAGGTGATTTTGTTCACAATCTTCCAGCTTGAAGTTGGCAATAGCATTTGGACAACCAAAGATTGAATGCAGCAGCAACTTTTACCGGAATATATTTCACATTCTTCATAAAGACATGTTGAAGTCTAACAGCCAGCACATCTCATTATATAACCGTGTCACCCTGGGGCTTTCTGTTTCCTGCTGACTGGAATTAAGAGAGTGATAAACTGAAAGTTGTTGTTCAAGCACGTAAAATAAAGTTTAATAACCTCCAACATACCGGTGAGTGTTGGCGACACTGACATTAAGTATTTATAGGTAATTATCATTTCTGTATAGAGTTCAAAGGGGAAGTTATTCACAAGGAAGAACCACTTAATTTATTGTTGATGCTGCGGTTTTACTTTCAGCAGCAACTCCAGCAGCTTTAATTTGAGGGGGTCCACATCGGATGAACATGTAGAAATGTTATAAAGTAATCTGGCAAGTTAACATGAACTTCAGTAAAGTTATCATATTCTCAGCCCCTGCACACATGTGTTTTCAACCACTCTGGCTGATTTGACCTCAGCTCAGGTTGAAGTTTGGCGCTCGTATGTATAGAGAGATGTACAGTACGTTTGACTTTGTGTTAAAGAACCAGATCTTTTCTCACACAGTTGTTAACCTTTTGTACTAATGATTCAACCAAGAGAATTTCATACACATCTGTAGCTATGTCTGTATGTTTGTCTACATGTAGCACCTTATCACCACAGCAAATTCCTCGTATGTGTAAAACACTACTTGGCAATAAAGCTCCTTCTGATTCTGATTCTGATTCTGTGGAGAACTTTTCTTTCTGCCTGAAATGCCTCCTCCCACTTCACAGCTACATGAGAGTGTCAATCAAGCACTTTCTGTACATGACCACACTGTAATTAAAAGAGGTCTAATCAGGCAAGGTGGAAACGCCTCTGCTGACTGGCTGAGGTCTACGACCCAAAGACATCTGCAGACACTTTGTATGTTCCCTTGTAATTCTCTGCCCGGCCTGTACTGCTGCCATCTTGATTTCTTGCTTGTTTCTGTGTGTTTTTGCCTTCAGTTTGGTCTTTAGCAAGTGAGGAACATGTTTATTAGCACTGAGTCACTCAGACAGATTCGACTGCTTGGCTTCAAAAGCTCCTAGGTCACCACCTTGCCTACAGTGTACGAGGTTTAGGATTGTTGTCCTGCTGTATTGTCCTGAAATTGGGGGACTGTGTATTTAAGAAAAGCACCATTTTCACTCTATATGGATGTGGACACCCTTCAAAGCAAAATAAAACACTTTAACCTCATAGGCACTGTTCCATTTAAAAACAAATTTGTACAGAGCCAGAACTATGAAAAGTTAATCACTGTCCTGCTTCATGCCAATAGATCTGCAGGGGAATCTAGCTAATTGACACATACAGTAGTAAATTATGAAAAACCAACAGAGCTCATTAGAGGTTGTAAATAACATTGTTTCATTAAGCAGAACTGTTGGAATGAAAATGATAAAACAATAGTTAACCAAAGATAATAGTTGACCAAACCGATGCAAACAATTAAATGAAACTATTCAAACAATAATCAATACATGCAATATAAATATAGATGAAGGAATTGATACATAACAGTCATATTTCTCTGTGGTGTGGTCCTTTTTTCTTTCTGTCCTATCCAATCAGGTGCTGCGAAGTGTGCGTGCAGACAGAAGCCAGACAAATGATGGATTATCATCAGAAATTTTTTTTTGTTAATAGTATCGTTCCTCAAGTGTTATTAATGATACTGTGATTCTACATTGAAGTCAACACTTTCTAATGTCTACATGACAGATTGCTCTAGATGAATGGAATTGTTTTTAATTAGCTGCTCTCAAGTGTCTTTAAATGAACAACTAAAAAATGTCTACCTGTCTGCCCATAAAGGTCCGGTACAAGACCAATGAGCCTCTGTGGGAAGACTGTTTCTCATTCCTCGTTCACAATCCCAGGATGCAGGAGCTCGAGGTGGAGGTAATGCTGCGTAAAGATAAATTTTTCACTGAAAACATGTATTTTTAATGCATCAAATGGTGGAAGTAGCTGACTTGTTATAAAGCAGCTCTTCTTCTGTCTTAATGCACAGGTAAAAGATTACAAGCACAAATGCACCCTCGGTAATTTGACGGTGCCTTTGAGAAGTCTGTTGGCGGAGGAGGACATGACGCTGACTCAGTGCTTTCCTCTCAGGAATTCCGGGCCCAGCTCCACCATCAAACTCAAGATGGGCCTGAGGGTAAATGTGGACTGCCTCACTAGTCACTGACCCTGTAGTGTTTGACGGGTTATTCATTTCAGGCTGAGGAATCCAGAACAGTTCCAGATCTGCTGATCCAAACACAATGGACTGTGAGAAGGTGTATTATATGCTTGCGGTGGCACAGAGCATCTAAGATAATGTTGTAGGCTGTAGCAAAGCAAGTGTTGCATCGTCAACCATAAATTGCTATGCCCCGCTCCTCTTAGTAACTGTTGCTACGTCTAGCTGTCAAGCCCGTCAAGCTTTTTTACCTTCACATGGCCGTTTAGTAATGATGATGATGGTGGTTGTTTATTACTAAAAATAATAATACTTGAAGCCATGAGTCCTTGATTTCACACATAAAGTTCTCATGTCAAACCCACAACTGTCAATGATGCCAGCTCGTGTATCAACTGTCCCTGGAAAGTGTTTTTCAGCTGTAGATAGCTAACGGCTGCTAATTAAGCTAAAGTTAGCTCCATTTTCTGAATGCGTTCACACTACTTTCATTTTTCCAGCTGACACACAGTCAACATGCTCACCACTGGCACTCTTAGGGTATAGGCCTAAAGATTGAAGGTGGTGTTGTCTTTTGATTAGATTGATTAGATTCTATTTAGGATCTCTAAAGTGCCACAGGTACAGTGGAGCTGAATGGAATTTGGTTTGTAGTACAGGTTTCCTTGGAACTACCTTCTACTGAAGAAATAGTTCTTATGAAAACTTCCTGGTCTGCAGAAACCACCCCATCCACACACACCCTCACTGGACAAGGGCTCTCCCTCATCACAAACCCCAATTTAACCCCTGAACTCAAACACCTACTGCACATGACCCTGGAACAAAGTGCATTCTCTTGTATTGAATCATCACGACTGATCAAATAAAATAAAAAATGCAGCCGTATCAAAATATTGACTGGCACTAAAATAGCCTTCCCGTGTTGGATCACAACCAACATTATCAAGATTCATAACAGATATGCACAAAGGGAAGTGGCTCTACAGGCTTATTGACCGTTGAAGAGAGATAGATGGCACCATAAAGACATATTTGGCCGTAGTGCTGCTCAAACACCCTTGAAAATCCTTGAAATGTTTCAGCAGTATCAGCACTGGTTAGTCAGGATTTGTCACGCTGTCTATAAACAGACCAGAGGGTCTTCTAGTCTAAGGTTGAATGTGAAACCACCAACTGTGCCAGATCCCCTTTAAAAAAAACTTCATTTTTGGGGGAGTTACCAGAATTTAGCTGTAGTTCTTATTAATTATTCCCAGTACAGTAACATCGTCCTGTCTATCTGTAGATCCTGTCCCTGGAGAAGCAGGTATCCTCAGACCAGCCCTCCTCCGTCCAAGTCAGGGCGTCCAGTGTTTCGCAGCCAACCGCAGCCCCTCCCCAGAGACAATCAAGCACAGATTTCCCACTGCCTTCACCCACATCTCCACCTATGGACGCTTCCACCCTCAACCTCCAACAAAGGGACGGCGAGCCGTACTCAGCCGGCCATGTTCACAGCATCTCCAACCTGAGCACCTGCATATCTAGCTCCCAGAAACACCTGCCTCATAACGAGTCCACACCCAGCCTGGCCTCGGATATCTCTCTGCCCTTCGCCACCTTGGAGCTCCAGCAAAGGCTTCGTCTGCTGCAGAAGTAAACATGATACATTATTTTTATGTTCCTGTCTCTGTTGATATATTGCTCCCCATTTCTTAATTGATTGTGTTTTTCCCTTCACCTCATTTCAATTCAGGGCTCATATTGTAATTCTGCCGTTGCCTCTGATGGAATTTCATCTTATTTATTTTTGTTTTGATGTGTATCTTTATGAATATTTTATCTGACTACCTGTCAAGCTATACATGCGTTCCTGCATTACCCGTGCTGTGTCTCCTGAAGTGACACTGACTTTTACTCCGGTGTGTTTATAGTGGCTCGGCCCCCAGCCAGTACCCCCTGGGTGAGGTCCAACTGACTGTTCGACACAGCTCCCAGAGGAACAAACTAGTTGTGGTGGTGCACGCCTGCCGGTGAGGTCCACATTTGCAACCATACACTTCATTTAAATTAATTTTTTGAAAGATATACGGTAGACTTGTTTTCATTTCATTTTATTTTCAAGGACTTGTCCCCCACTCATTTGTCTCGTTTTTTGGGCCAAGTCTCGGCCATTCATTGTAATTTGTGGATAGTGATTCATCCGTATGCAGCTCCTCTTGCTTCCAGTGGAGCTACAAGTATTTAAGGATTAATCGACACTATTAACTTACACTAAATGTGGCTGGCGACATGTGAGTGAAACAGTTTTGTCCTGTGTGTCCTCAGTAACTTGATAGCCTTCACCAAAGACAGTTCAGATCCCTTCATCCGCCTCTACTTGCTGCCTGACAAGAGCCGGACGGGGAGGAGGAAGACCAGCACGATGAAGAGGACCCTTAATCCTGTTTATGATCAAACGTGGGTCTAGATATAATTATAATCTCATGCATTTTAAAAGTATTTATGAGTACTCAGATGTGTGCTGCAGCTGCTGGGATTTTCACACGTGCCCTATTCTTGAAGGTTTATAGGTTTAGTGAAGTTTATAACTAATGGAGCATTTTAATTGGAGGAATTGTTTTCATCATAAAATCTGTATAAACATGTATGTGTCTGTAGGTTTGAGTTTAGTGTATCTATGGTGGAGCTCCACAGGAGAACCCTGGATGTAGCAGTGAAGAACGGTGGGAGCATCCTGTCCAAACACAAAGGACTTTTGGGAAAGGTAACTCCTGCAGGTTTTTGTGCCTTGCTGTTGTGAGTATTCTCCAGCAGCAGAGCCAAGTACTCCATAGAGTCTAAAGACTTAATTTCTCTTTTGCTTTTTCTTCAAAATTGAAGGTGCTGGTAGATTTAAGTGGGGATGATATATCTAAAGGATGGACACAATGGTAACTTTTTGTTTTATCTTTGCCCTGTGCAGCATTGAGCGATTTTTTTAGGTAATAAAAGCCTATGTTTATGCTTCATTTTTATCATTTTCTCTTACAGGTATGATCTGAGTGAAGATGGTTTGTCGTCTCAAGGCATAAGAAGTATTCACGACCCCCTCATATAGTGAAACTGCCCCTCCATATAGTGATCTTGTTAATAAAGGATGCATCATTTTGTTGTATTCGTGTACATTTTTCATATTGTTTTTACAAGCTTTTTTTAAGCATGCAAAGAAGGTTTTGTTGTGTGGCTTTTCAGTTAATCATTATTTCATTAATGATCATAATTGGGAGATATTGCACCATATTGTGATGCGTTAAAACACACTAACTGCCTTGTCTCTGTTTTTTGTAAATATAAAGTTGCTAATATACACAGTGGGGTTTCATGGCATTATATTTCCTTGAGGGAAAATATATTGAAATCTGTCAAAATTGTTATTGCTTTTTGTTCAAGTTCTTAAAATGTGACAAATTCTGTTTTGTGTCTGAGAAAACTCTTACCAAAGGAACAGATTGAATCTCAAAAGTAAGCTTAAGTAGCAGTATTGACTTTGATATGTTTTTGTCATGCAGTGTTACTTGATTGTTTACCTCCTATTATTTCTTCCTCTATTTGTTCTTTATGCTTGATAACAAACATGGAATGCACATATGCAAAGAATAAAATGATTGCTTTGTATATTTTAAGAGGATTTTGTGCAATATTGGTTGTTCTGAACATTGTCTCAGATACCGAACATGTGGGGGCGTTTTAGGGCTATGAACAAGCACTGTATAATATGAATAATATAAAGGATACTTGAATAAGGGTTTGATTGTTCAAACCACATGTGAGTCGTACATGCTTAATAATATGAGCAGAGACAGCAGTTATAGCATTTTATGAGAAATTCGCTGCCAGAATTCGCAGGCTTGTACATGTTTTGCCATGCAGTCATATCTGTTTGTTGAAGTGTTTAAATACTTTTGTGGTTATTTATCCTGTGCCTTAAAAAAAAACAACCCGCCATGTAATTTTTGCCTTCTTAATGTTATTTTTTGTGAATGATGCCTCATGGGTTTTTCAAAAATAAATGGATTCTCCTGTGAAAGTGATGTCACTTGTTTTTTTTTTTTAGAATTTGGTCCTCATGTCTAGGAACAAAGATTATAAATTACTTCTACTCAAGATGTAAATATATTATGTGGGTTGGTGAGTGTGGTGCCTTGAGCAAAACATTTAATTCGCATATTTCCCTTGAGGATCGGGGTTTAATATATAAGGGAGATTTCCCGCAGAATATATGAATAAAATCACGTGAGCAGCTGCAGTATAACGCCATTGTAAAGACCTGCATGCTCCATAGGACGCCACGATCAAGAGGACGTGCACGTCTGTGGTACAGACACGACATATGCAGTGGTTTGTCGCCATCTAGTGGTAGAAGACACGAACGACAATAACACGTCAGCGTCAAGTCGACGCAGGACGTCATGACGCACAGAGCCGACGTTATACAAATTTGCGCGGGTTTGCTCTTGTTATGGGTGGTTGTTATCCGTCTGTTGTCGGCGCACAAAATTCTAAATAAAAGGTAACAGACGAAGCTATTGATTTATACTTTATACTTTCATAATTATGAGTTATAATACTACAAGAACTAACGGACAGGGTAGCATTAAAGTTCACAAATGACACTTTTAAGGCTAACGACGAACGAACTGCCGTATTTGTTTAACGTCAGTCAGCTAACGTTAGGTTAGAAAAAGAGGCACTAACGTTTTCGTTACTGTGTTTGTTTATCGCAGGTGTATTCGGGATTTTCACGTCTCTTCTTGGCTTGGAAAATCCAAAACATGTCCAAGCGTGAAGCGTTTTTAGAGGCCGCCTGTCAGGAAAATGTGGAGGACTTCCTTTGCTTTATCCAGCTTCATGTAAGTAACTTCTGACAAAGACGTAACATTATAATCTTTTTGAAGGGAGGAAATGTTCTACATAAACTAGAATCTAAATATTGTAAAAGAAAAAACAAAACAACAACTGTGAAATGTAGTAGAAGTATAATTTAGAGAATGTGAAGTCTGAAATCCTGTCTCAAGCTCTGAGTAACGTTAAATCATTTAGGAAATTAGTCTTAAATTTCATTAAGTCTGACTGTTTCTGCAAATCACATTGCTTTGTTCATCGTTGTGTAACTAACTCCTTAATTTACTTAATATCAGTGTTTCCCCTATATGCTATCAGGAGTGGCAGTGCGTCTTTTGGCTGCTATGTAATTTAAGATTAGCTCAATAGAAAGTAACTGGTAGCTGTATTTTATCCAATTTTATTGTCCAATGTTGAGAACATCAGTTATAATCTGAGAGTAAACTGGTGTAGCCTGCAGCTCTGTCCTGTACAGACTGGTTCAATTATTTATTTTTCAGTTTTCAGGTGAGTCTGAAAAACTGGTTGTTAGGAAAAGAAAGGATGGTGGTGACTGTAGAGGAGCTGAGGTTTAGTAAAGCAAATAAGTGATGCAAACTAGTCCTTTTAAGCTAATGAGGAGATGTTTCTTTTTGGATTTTAATGTGCAAATAATTTAATGCTCACTGTGGAGCATCATAACCAACCAAATTACTTTCTCCAGATCTAAAGGTTGTAGTTCCTCCCTAGTAGACTGATCTTTGGGTGTTGGTTATTTATTATCTGCTCCAGCTTTTCCAACTATTTGTTCAGAGATATGGTGAAAATAATGGCCCAATACAATGTGAAATTAAATATCTGGAAAACTTAAAATTTTCTTGGGGTAGCACCCCCAAACCTCCCGACCACAACCAACACCAAAACATTAATCTAAAGCTCACATTAAACTATGGGAGAACACTGAAGTTTTAAGCTATGCTAATGTGCATTGCATGTTCATGGGCACAAGAGCAATGTTGCTGAGACGTGTGGTGTTGGGGTTTTATATTCAGACAAAAATTTTGCTTCAACTCCATTCTAGGGGTGAACACTGAATATGATTTAAATTTAATGTAAAAATAGGACATGTTACCTGAAAAGCAGTCAACTATTTGCGTTTGTAAAGATGTAAGCAAAAGTTTAACTGAAAATGGAACAGATTTATTTTCTGTAAGTCTACTGGGGATGAACATGCCTTTTGTAGTCATACATTTTAAAATGTTTTTGTAGCTGTCTATCATGTATGTCTCTGGTTTATGGAGCAGAAGGACAAAGCTGAGCCTTTCGATGTGGAGGAGGTGGTGCAGGAGATGACCAGAGACCAGAGACGGACTCTATGGGGTAAACTAGCTTTGCTCCTTCAGGACGTCCTGCAGGAGTTACCTCCAGCGCTCTTGCAGGAAGGCAGCAAGGAGTGTATGGAAGTGGAAGCAACTGCAGATCCTGTAAGTCTACCAGTCAATGTATGTACAGTCATAGCATAAACATTTATGTCATTACAGTTACATTTTTTTGTTGCCATGTAAAGAGATTTGTGTTTAAATGAAAAACAAACCACATAGTTCAAACATTCATTAGTTAACTTTTATTCACTTTTCCTTCAGAAACATGTCATGGCTGTCGTGGATGGCGTGACACTAGTGGCTATGGTGTCCGTAAAGGTCCTACAAGATGGTGACACCTACAGTGCCCTTCTGGAAATTGTCCACCGGCTTCATGGTCAGTGTCCTTGCTGATTTTCCTCTCTGCTAAATTGATTATAGTTGACAGATATTTTCCCATCATGCTATGAGTCTCTTATTTATGTCTTTCACTCAGGTGTTCTGGTGTCGCTGCCTGTCTCAGAGGCACCTCTGCAGCTCCACATCCACACGCTGTGCGAGGCCTGGTGGAAAAAGGGCCTGAAGGAGAAAGAAACGTTCGGTCGCACTGCTCTCCTCATCTCTCTGCAGAAGAGTTTCATTTTGAAGAAACCAGTCAGTATATGACCTCATGTCAAATCAGTCAATATTGGGCTATGGCCTTAAGGTTTATTTCATGTGTCTGTGTTGTCAGGGTGTTGAGATCCAAAGAGTCTGGAGTCTCCATGATGTGCTTTTGAGTGTTGACTACACATCAGAAGACAACAAGCAGATAATCGACTTGTTGCTTCAGTGCTTTCATCGTCCTATTTACATCAAAAACGATGACGTGAGTAGAGTGATATTTAGCCACTGTGTGTTTCAGTCACAGTCTCTGTGGTTTATTTTGTATCTTATTGTTGTGGTTTTGTCTTTGAGCTGCCAGCCTGATGATGTATGTATTGTCACAGGGAAAGCGATTCCTGGTGTTTCTTTTTAGCTGGAACGTCAACTTCATCTGCGTCATTCATGGCACCATCAAAAACCAGCTGGAGTTTTACAGCAAGTAAGACGTTTACTCTGTTTGACTGTGGTCAATTTTCTGTTTATGTTATTTACTACTAAGTTGCTCTGTTCAGGACCATAACTACTCATATTACGGAGATCTACTTCAGAGCATGGAAGAAGGCCAGCGAGGACTTCCTGGAGAAGATTGAGAGCTCATGCATTCAGGATTTTATGCTAAATGCAATCTTCCTTTATAGAGCATCGCCTGTCCATGCCAAAGTCCGACAGGTAGACATATTACTTAGCTGCTTTAAGTGTTTTATTCCCAGTGTTTCCACTCATGATGTGCATATTATGCTCTGTGTGATTATCCTCTGTGCAGATCGTGGGCTATTTCCACAAAAGGAAGGGCTGTCACAAGGTGGACAAGATGCTCTATGATCTCTACAAACCCATTCTCTGGAAAGCTTTAACTGTATGGATATGGATATTTCTAGCTGCAATCAAACTAGTGTTTTAGTGTTTTATTATAGTCTAATGTGTTTCTGTTTAATTTCTTCAGGCTCCAAACTTTGAGGTGCGTGCAAATGCCACTTTGCTTTTCACTGAGGCCTTCCCAGTCCATGACCCGGATCACAACACCAAGAATATAGATGAGACCATTCAGAAGCAGCTGGACACAGTAATGGTGAGAACCTTTTAAAGCCATTCAGTACTTTTCAGAGCTTATCCAGTTTTTTATTTTATTTCTGGTGCTGTAAGACAACAACACACAGACACTGAGCTTAAAATTATCTGAACATGACCCCTCAGGACCAAAACTATAATCTGTGATCCTCAGGGCCTCCTCGATGACCCTCATCCCACTGTGCGCTCCAATGCCATACTGGGAGTGTGTAAGATCCTGGCCAAGTGCTGGGAGCTCCTCCCTCCCACAGTCGTCGCAGACTTCCTGAAGAAGCTGGTGATGGAGCTGGCGGCTGACACCAGCTCTCCTGATGTCCGGTGCTCCGTCTTCAAGGTGGGAGATGCTGTTTCTCTCTGTCCCGACGTGTGTTGTCCTGGAAAATTAAGACATGGGGAGCCCCCTTAGAGATAGATGACTATTACACGATCATGATCTAAGCTGAGAACAAAGTGGCAGTATTTAGTCAAGTTGTATTAGAAATTAGAATAAGTTGATGCCACATTGTTAAGCATGATTGTCACTACAGACAAAGTTAACTTGACTGATTTTATTGGCAGCAGACAGGATGTTTAACTTTGACTTGTGGTTTGTGTAATGTTTTTCCCCAGTGTCTTCCTATTGTCTTGGACAACTCTCTCAGCCATCCACTACTGGAAAAACTCCTGACTACTCTCAAATACAGCCTTCATGACAGCTCGGAGAAAGTCCGCACAGCTTTCCTTGACATGCTAATCAAGGTCAAGGCAGTTCGTGCTGCCAAGGTACAGTATGTGTAGAGTTTCTTTTTGCTGGATACATTGTTGGCAAAACATCAGCGAGCAAGTGCAGATTGTGTCTTGTGTGATCTTCAGTTTCTGAAATATGTTTCTTTTGGCTTCTTATAGAAACATTTGAAGTACACAGTAATCTAGCTTGACACTTAATAGGCACTTTATTTGTTCATATTTCCTTATTAAACAAAACCGTAGTAACAGTACAAACAACAGGAATGACAAAGAAAAATACAGACTGGAGTTATTGTATCAGAAGTACAATACAAGACACTTGCATTGCAAAGATTAAAGGAACATTAAAATTAAACAATAACAACAGTATACATGTTATTAGGCCTGTTAAAAGTCAGAATCTCTAAAAAATTTATATGACTTTAATCAAGATGCTGGAAAGGTAAGATTCTCTACATAATCAATGAAGGTAATTAAGGTGGTGAAGACAATTCTTTTTGGAATAAAAATCCATTATCTGTCTCGAAAACACACACATTAGCTACATAAATACACCATACACACAGATAAACTTAAATCTGTATATCCAAAAAGGACATTCACACAAATGCTATAGTTTGTGTGTCTGTCAAGATGAGGAATGTGAGCAACTGTGTTAACGAAAGTTAAATATTTAATTTTTCCTGATGATGTATTTGAGTGTTTGGTACAACTCCAGATGTAATTCAGCCAAATTACACTTGAGACACGATCCACTCACAGGATGACATGTTAGTGCCAGGTATGAAAAAGAGGTTTCTCGTGTTCCACTCTCCAGTTCTGGGACGTGTGCAACATGGACCACCTGCTGGCCCGTCTGGCTATCGATTCCCATTCGGTTTCCAAACGCATTGTCGATCTGCTCTTCAAGTCCTTTTTCCCCGTCAACGAGCCGGAGCGGGAGTGGTGCTGTCGGTGCATCACCCTCATCCAGATGAACCCCATGGCTGCCAGGAAGTTCTACCTGCATGCCCACAAACACACAGCGCCCACCAACATTGGTAAGTGCTGTGTGAACGTGTCCTTTTATTAAAGACTAGAGAAAAATGAAATGACTTAGCATGTTGCATTTGTAATATGTTAAGTTCTTCCGATGTCCAGTAGCCATGTATTGTTTTGTCTTCTCCTCCAGTAAAGCTGATGTTTGCCATTCGCCGTGTTCTGAACCGCTGCATCCAGACTGACTGTGACCTCTCCGAGATTAATGACAGCAACAAGGAGAACAGCGCCGTAAGAGAGAGACACTCGTGCTAACAGAGAACAAGTTTGAGTTTGGATTATAGGTTTGAAGTATTTGGAGTGTTACTTAAGTGCCAGAAACTAAACACTGAGAAATACTCTTATCTTCCCCAAATGAGGCTCAAACTGCAGTATTTGATGTTAGAATCTATACATACTCTCCCTGGCCACTTTATTAGGTACACCTGTGCAATCCTATACAGTTTCAGATTGCTTGTATTGTCAAACCAACAGTCCAAAACCAAATGATATTATAAGAGGAACAGAAAACTATAAAATAGTTGTGGAGGAATAGTTTTCCTTCAGCTTCATGCGTTTCAATTTGCAGATCAGAAATGATAAAGTATTTTATTCATTTTTGGTGTCAGTTCAAACCTATACTGTCTCTTAATGAGATAAGATTTTGTACATTAGTTTAAGTTGTGTACACCGTGTGTCTGAGTTTATGGGGATCTAAATTATAGTTTGATTTTCAGCAGGCTGAACCTCTGTTTGGGAAAGATATGGCCGTCGTGTCTCATCTGCTGGAAGTCGTGGTCATCCTGTGGAGAAGCGTCGAGAAGGGCCTGAAACAAAATAAAGAGGCCCAGGAGTATACATTTGCCAAGTTTGGAAATGTCATGTCCAAATATTTCCAGAGCTTTGAGGTACTTCAACCTCCATGTGTTGTATTTGTTTGTGTGAGTTATTCTTCCATTAACAGGTATTTATAAACTGTCATGATTTTGTTTTTTCAGGATGAGCGATGTACCGTTCCTCTCATACACCTGGCTTCATTCATGCCTCCAGGTGCAGTGCCGACATTCAGGTGCCTCCATCTCATTCAGCTTTCCACTTTCTTGTGGTTTTTTTACACCCTTTCTTCTTTTCTGTTTTACTGAACAACCTGTGTCCCTCACCCTGCCCTCTTGTTCCCAGCTGTGGCATCCTGTCCAGACTGAGGAGGATGGACCCTGGAGCAGTGCCAGCCCAGTACAGCCAGCTGTTAGACTGCATGTGCAGCTGGGGCCAGGCCACCGACATCCTCGAACTCATCACTGACTGGCTCACTGAGGCTCTGCCCAAGCAGGGGGTCAGTCAGCACAACAGCGAAAGAGCTTTCATTTGGACAAAAAAAACGAATTGTTTTTTCCCTTGTTGATCTTTGTTAAAGTCCTCTTCCTTTCAACTACAGGACAAAGCGAATACCACTCGAAAGGTGCGGATCCAGGAGACGGTGGAGGCCAAACCCGACCTGGCGCTGGCTTACCTAGAGTACCTGTTCAGCCGCACTTCAACACGGGAGAAAGTCCTGGCTCTTGGTCCGAGTCCACTGAAGCAGCTCCATACGGTTCTAGGAAACTGGAGGGTGTGTTGGCTTTTTTAGATACATAACACCGTATACTCTCTCAGTCCGTCTATCCCTGCTTGAATATGTTTATACACAGAGTAGATTAATGTATTTTATATCTTTCCGTGCAGTCAGTGCTGTACACTTACCTCAGCTCCACCATGGAAGATAAAAGTCCCAGTGTGGAGACTGCACTGAAGGTCTTCATGTACTACGGTCGTCTTGGTGCACATCTGCAACACAATGTGAGTTTCTCATTCGGCGTGCATTACATTTAGTCTTTCCTTTAAATTGTGTCCCCTCTCAAATTTAGTTAAAGTAGGAAAAAGTTATGAAAATGAAACCATTTGCTTCTCTCCTAGTCCTCAGAGGGTCGAGACTACCTGCTCTCTCTGGAGCATGTGGCAGCGTGGGTGGCCGAGAGGGTGCTGCCCTTCCTGGCCAGACGTACCAGCGACGGTGATGGGAAGGAATCGGAGGAGTCGCACCCACTGGCTGCACAGATAACTGAGGTGAGCTCTACTATTTCTTACGTAAACAAATTTTTAGTTATGTTTTCAGTGGATGACTTTATAAACAAAGCATAAACAAATATGTGTCAGGCGTATTTTGTGTCTATTGAGCCTTGCCAGACTACAATTAGTGAAGCTAAAATGATTTTCTGAATATGCACGGCTGTGGTAAGCATCGACATTTAATTTGGGCAAATAGGAAAAATCTGTGTGGTCTCCATTAAGGGAGGTAGGACACTTCTTTCCACTGTAGCACAGATGGGTGATTTAGGCTCACAAGGTGGGTACAGTTTCATAACACTACTAGTTTGAGCAGGTGCACATGAATGAAGTAAATTATTTTGTGATCATTATATCTTTCTCCCCACAATTAGACCAACATCTAGTCAGTCCCCCTCAAATAAACACCCAGTAGCTTGATTAGCTCTCAGTACAGAATATTCATTTTCCTCATGCCTTTTGATACTGAAGCTACTTTGAGGTGAGATCTGTGAGGTCTCTTTATGGTAGATGTGGATGGTGTGTTGAAAGGGGTGAATGGACAGTGAAGCTGTAACTCCTAAAAATATTTCTGATGTAAGGTCATTTATATGAATTATAAAGTCAGTCCAAGCAAGATGATATCTCCGCAGGGACTCCAGGGTTCTGGCAAATTAAACCTTATCATCGTGTTCGCAAATTGCCAGGTTAGATTTGTGTCTGACTCATTTTCACCCTGATACATGGCCTGTACCAAGGCTGCTGGTGAAAATACACAGCCATGTTGTTATGCAGAACATTAATTTTTGTGGAGCCTTTTTACCTCCTGCTTCCAGGACTTTCAGTTCTGCTCGGTAAATTCAGACTCCTCATAGATCTCTCTGCTGTACACGCCTCCTGCTCACACTGAAGTGGGCTTATTTTCTTTATTTGTGGCATTATTTTTCAGCCTGTCACCAAACGGCTGCTGTGATCAGATAATGAAAATAACCCTGCATGTGTTTCCGTGAGCTTTTTATTCATTAAGTGGTGGTGGATTGTAGGCAGTTATATCGTTCCCCTAAGACTGGGTGTGATCTGTTTGTTTTTGAAACATTCATCTTCACCGTGACGATGATGCATTTCACCAGAGTTTCCTGACTGTGTGCCGAGACGTTTTGCTCGTGGGTTTGGGCGACGAGATGTTCAAGGGTCAAATCCTCCACCTGTGCTCGCTCGCCCTCCTCTCAGGTGAGTGTTTCAAATGTCTAGTGAACAATACCACAAGGGAACTGGTACACTGCACTTATGGAAGAGTATGCAGTTTGAAATAACAATTTTTTTTAACATAAGCTTGAGTTTATTTCACTTAAAGGAAACCTATTATACTGCATTTACAGTCCTATATTGTTGTTCTGTGACTCCTATATGGCAGCTTTGCATGATTCAAAGTACAAAAAAAAAATAATTTTCTATCTTATACTGGCTCTTCATGTAGGCCTTCATTTCTGCCTCTGTCTGAAACAAGCTGAATATGCTCTTGTCTCTTTAAGCCCCCCTCTCAAAGCCCACTGTCTTCTGATCGGCCAAGACCTGAAGCACCAGGCCAGGGCTCTACACTAAGGTTTTTCCCAAGGAGCAAATGCATTTTAGGAGCACAGTGAATAATGTTCAAGTAACAGAGTTTAACAAACTATTTATTATATACATATTTATACTACGTGTGCGCTCCTTCTGCTTGTGTTCAACTATGATGTGAAACCATTAGTGGACTATGGAAGTGAAGACCCTTGGATCTGTACACTCGGCCTTAAAAATTTGTTGAAGCTTTTTAAAATATTGAAACAGATGTTTTGAAGATTAGACATTGAAAACAGCTTTTGAAACACTAATCACTCATCGCAAAAAACTTTACTGTGTTTGGTGCTTGTGTAGTTTTTGAACCAGGGACGAATTTACAATACACCAGCACACCCAAACAACTCACGCCTCACCTAATGTAAACAAGACTACTGAACAGTATTAACGCGTAGGCTACGCCGTTGATTCGACGCAGAAGTATAAATCACATTTTACAATCACTTTAGTAAAACAGAACAAGGGGAACGTGTTGCTCTCAGGAGGATGCTAGGACCACATACTGGCACCCAGGCAGACCTTGCAGTGGAAATCTGCATCTCTCCACTGCCGAAGCTCTTTCCACCACATGGAGGAGAAACTAGTTTAAATGAGTGTATTAGTATTTATATTAATATAATAAAATTAGATAAAAAGTAAAATTTTAACACACAAAAGTGCAACAACATGTGGTTTGCAAACATTTATAGAAATAAGGTGCTTCTTACCAGCAGTATTCCCTTTACGCAGTAGTAATAAAATATTTCTTGTTAATCTCAACTTAAACTTTAATGTAATCAAATCAAATATAAAACCAAAGCTATTTGCCACTGCCAGGGAATTAACTTTTATCTAGCTTGTTAAAACAACTTAGAGTCCAGAGCCACGATCATAACATCATAACAGGCACCTTCTGAGCAACAGGTTAACATAAATTAATCTGTTTTCTTGTTCTTTTTTTCTGAACAGGTATCAGCAGAAAGGTTTCTTTTTTTTTCATCAGGGAGCAGCATAAACAGTCTGTGTTCAGTAGCAAGTGCCCCTGTTAGAGTGAAGGTGAAGTGGTCCAGCACAAGGCGTAGCGATAAGCGCACACGCCCGCCCGCTGCCGAAGTTGAATTGTCTTGAACGTTTTGTATGCAACGCGCAGCACAAATCATTGGAAGAGAGACTGATCCTCGCTGTTTGAGTTTACAGAATCTATTACTGTTTACTAAATAGGACGTCAACAGGAGGGAATTCACATGGCAGAGCACCCCCGCAAAACTAGATGAAGGCCTATCAGGTAAAGTTATGTAGCCTATAATTTTAACTTAAGTTAAATAGGCTACAGCCTATCCATAGAGCGCCTGCAGTTTACTTGCAGAGCACTTTTCTCCCTGTCTGAAATCACCTGAGGAGCGTGGAGCAACCCCACGGCGCCAAGCGACTACGTTTTGATTTTAAGAACGTTCCTAAGACCGAAATCTTCCCCAATACTAATCAGCATGCAGTTTGTTCTCCCACACGCTGCATCCATCATAGTCTGCCGAAGCTTCCCTCCACTGCTTGTTTGGGTGGGTGATTTGCAGGCTGATCAACATCCTGCCCCTCCTGTGACCCATGGTTTCACTGTATGTGTATTCAGAACCAGTAAGCAACAGACTTTCAAAATAATAATAATAAAACTGCATTACCGTGCGATAAAATAATTGTTGGCGTTAATTAATTAACGCAATAATAACGTGTTAACATGCCCAGCCCTAGTTAATATATTAATGATTTAATTTTACTATATGCATTGTCATTTTATGTAATAGTATACTATATAGCTCACCACAGGTATAATATTTATTGCACTCGGACAAAACAGCAGTTTCGTATTTGTGTTTTTGTTTTCATTCATTAAATCCTTGCACAAGAAAAATGGCCTACATGGTTCTCTTAATTTGTTAAAGCTACTATCTCAGCAGTAATCAGAACCATGCAAATGTGATGAAAAGTGAAATTGATGTGTAGAAAAAGCCGTTCAAAACAGAGTGTTCAGAACAGGAGGAAATCTGAGGTTTTGGCTCACAGGGATTTCTTTTACATACCTTAACCTCCATTATTTGAAGCTTTGCCCATGTTTAACATGAACATCCAACATTGTAAAATTGTAGATAAGTCATAAAATAAGGAAAAGCATAATAGGTCTCCTTTAAAACAGTCCTCTTGCATCTGGTCTCTTTACCTGAATGAACATCTTTACGTCTTGTGGTTCCAGAGGCAGGCTACCTGTGTATCCCTGCAGTACTGCTGATTTTGAAGGAGGTGACAGATAGCTATGTACCCGAGGACACCAACAACCAGGTTCAGGAAAATCAGGAAGATGCAACCACTGTCATTCTGGGTGTGGTGGCCAACATCTTCCAGAAGATTATCGAACTCTTGGCTCGCCGTCTTAGGAAGGAACCAGAGGAGGGACAACAGGTAGACATTAAACCCCCACCATGTTTATTGATTTATTTCATTTGATCTAATTTTCTATTTAGTTGGTTTACCAATACCTTTTTGTTTTAAATAAACTGCCCATTTATTTCTTACTTATCCTTCTAATGGACCTATTGCCTGCACACCGGTTGGTTTCCTCACTACTTGTTAAAACAAAAGGAGCATGTTTGGTTTATATTGGTCTATAACAACCCTTTATAACAGACTGTCACTGCAGTGGTATTTGTTGCACTCGATATTCCAGCACTGTAGAACTTGCTTCATTAGTAAAAACCTTTTCGAGTTTGTTAAGAATGTCTCCATCTTTGTGCCCTGACTTAGCTGTGTCAGTCAGCCGTTACCGGCCTGACAGACTTCCTCCAGGTAGCACAGAACTGGGACAAAGCACCTCTCAGCGGGGTCTTCTCTACTCTTTTTGCTGCCATCATTGTGGAGAAGAGACATGTGCTTCAGAAGGTATGAGCTACCAGCCAGAGCATTTGTCTTTTACCAATATCCCACACGTCCTTGGCTTGATAAGGGACTTGACCGATTACGTTCTTGTGCATTTCAATTAAGGGAATGA
The DNA here is from genome assembly GCF_021292245.1 of Micropterus dolomieu. Classification (NCBI taxonomy): domain Eukaryota; kingdom Metazoa; phylum Chordata; class Actinopteri; order Centrarchiformes; family Centrarchidae; genus Micropterus; species Micropterus dolomieu. The sequence goes on along the minus strand of NC_060150.1, from coordinate 38,501,803 downwards.
TGAATGCTGCTGTGCTCTTATTTTTAAAGATTACCCATCCTGAAGAGATGAGCGCCCCAGAGTCAGTGGAGGACATGCCTCCTCTGTCCAGTGTCCTACTGTCTGTCATCCTTAAATTACCCTCTGTTACCAGGTAAATATCCTGTGTCCCCTTTCTCTTGATTACACTAATAACCTACTGAACATGCCCTCACCTTAGTCTTTCGTTATTTTAGAAAGCTTACCCTTATTATTCTATTTAGTTTGATACATTTACTTGTGCTTAATGTAATCAATATACAGTATAATAGCCTCATTTGTTCTTTAATGTTTCTTTCAGGGCATTTTTGACAGAAGTCATCTCGTCTTTGGACTCTGAAGCAATCAGCAGTCTGTATGAGCTGGCTGCCGTCCTGCAGCTCATGGCAGTCATCAAAGCCAGTGAGTTCACATGACTGGAGTTTTTTCTGGTCAGACATCTTTAATTATAATAATAATTCACAATTTCGTATATGTCACTTTAAAAATTCTTTAGCGGGGCAGTCTAAAGCGGTCTTGAAGAGCGCAGCCACATCTGTGCAGCAGCAGCTTCACAAACATGCAGTCACATTGGTAGACAGCAGAGACATCCAGAGGTAAGTGGAAGGAAATCTAAGGGTGGGTTCACACCTAAAGGTCCGGTTCCTGAATCGAACCAATGCCAGGATGCTACATTGTTTCAGTTTTCCATCCGCTCCAGTTTGCGTTCTCACAGGCAAAACTTCAAACCAGAAATGGTAAACGTGGTGAAAACTTTGTTTTTTCTACCTGGACATCATACATCAGGGACAACCATCAGGTTCATGTTGGTATTGGTCTGGAGTGCATGTCAGCAGACTTTGGAGGGTCACGCAAATGAACGTGTCATACGACAGCAGGTGTTAAATAATTTAATAATGCAGAAATTTTGAGGAAGAAACTCTGCATCAGACAGACTTATTATCAGATCATACCACGACTTGTGTTTGTGTTTATTCTTTGTACCAAACACCAAGGCAAACTGGCAAACTGCAAAAACCTACATGGTAGTAAAATGTGTTCTGATAAATATGAAATATTATAAATAACAAAAATAACAACACATTTAAAAAGTACAGTAATAATAAATAATTACTATTTTAAGTGACACATACAATGGTAGCTGTGATTGGTTCAAATGGTGTTCATATCAGAAAAGAACTGCTCTAGAGTTCACTTGTCAGTTGTCCGAGACCACCCCTTCAAGGCGTACCAGAGAGTTTGGTCCGCACCAGAATTCATGTTTGTTCACACCAATCCAAACGAACCGTACCAAGGGGGTCTTTGTTCAACCGGACTAAACAAGGTCTGTGTGAACCCACTCATATTTCAGATGTTTTCTTTAGATAATCTGTGGATAGTTTCATTGATTGTTGGTTTATGAGCTGTAATGTAACTTTTTTTTAATCTCTTTCTGCCACAGGGTTATTTATGAATCTTCTGTGAAGACCGTGAATGAAATTCTGGATTTCTAGGTTTACCCATGTAATATCTGCTTCACATTGTAATTGTGTGAAGCTAAGGCGTGTTGTACAATATCTGCTTTGTTGTTTGAATCACATGTTCAATTTCTGGCAGACAAAAATCATGAAAATAAATATTTCACTTTCACTGACTGAGCTTTTATACAATATGGTCTTGGATTCAAGTACTGTAAAATTACTTGAATAGGTTCGAAGGGGATATATTGTAATGGTTATAATAAGACAATCGTGGTATTTTTTTCAAATGTATATTTTTGTGTCCCTAATAGTATCACTGTTTATTTATAAATAATATATGTGAATATACTGATCAGCCAGAACATCCTAACAACCTGCAGGTGGTCTCCCTTTTGCTACCAAAACAGCCCTAGGGCTGTCGTGGTGAGGTAATTTCCCCCGCGGTAATATGTTGGGGCTCAACAGCTATGCGGTATTATCGCATTTTTATCAATGAAGTAATTTGGTGCCATATAGCATAGTAAGTGTGTCTGTGGATCTCACCTCATTGCACATCGACCCGCTAACAGAAACGTTATGCTCATAGCAAGCTAGCTGCTGGGTGCTAGTCAACAACATTGCCAAGCAAACTAATTTTTGTACACACACACACACACACACACACACACACACACACACACACACACACACACACACACACACACACACACACACACACACACACACTTCAAATTAGGCTTAAGTTACCGTTAAGTTTCTCTCGACTGTCCCTCCGGATTATATTTGTCCAACATCGTAGAGCCTGTTAGCCACATTAGCCGCACAATAGCTAACGCCAAGTTAGCTGACCTTTAAAATAAACAGTAAAACAACAAAACACGGCAACACTTAGATATTCTAAGTTTGAAGTCAGATCACGTACAGCCCGTGGCGGTCCGTCCTTGAACAGTTACAGAGCTCCTTACGGTTGTGGAACTTTTGAAACACTAATTTATTAATTTAACACGCACTGATGTGTAAAGAAGCATGAACATTGCGGTGCCTGCCATTCTCCACGGTGGGCTTGACCAATAGCGCGGTATTTTAATTTTGCCGATATTGCGACAGCCCTGACCCGTGAAGACATCTGTGTATGCACTGTGTTCTGGCACCTTTCTGTCATAACCAGCACCAACTTTTTCAGCAGTTTGACCTACAGTGGCTCCTCTGTTGGATTGGACCACAGGGTTCACCATGACCCTGTTGCCAGTTCACCACTTAATTTAGGGTCACTTTAGGGGAAAATAATAGTGGCCACACAAAATATTGACACTTTGGGCCCAATTTGGAAATTTTCACTTAGGGGTGTACTCACTTTTGTTGCCAGCGGTTCAGACATTAATGGCTGTGTGATGTGTTATTTTGAGGGGACAGCAAATTTACACTGTTGAGCTGTACACTCACTACTTTACATTGTAGCAAAGTGTCATTTCTTCAGTGTGGTCACATATAAAAGATATAATCAAGTATTTGCAAAAATGTGAGGGGTCTACTCTGAGATACTGTAAGTACGGGATGTTTATACAGTTAAATGTGTAGGTAATGATTTTATTTGTTGATACTATGTTAAATATTTATTTGTTAAATTAACAAGCTGTCAGTCCTGATTTTTTTCTGTTCTATTGATGTTTTTTCACAGTAGGCCTATATACTGACATACTCTTGCACTTGTGCCCTAGAAATCACTACAATAAATATAAATTATATATAGAATAGACAAAACAACAATCGCTATAATTGTGTAAAATGAATATTATGTATGATTATAGTGAAATAGTATGCATATGTATTTACTTTCCTATGATGGCTTTTTTGCTTTGATTATGTTGTCATGTGTTTCTCAAATCTAAATTGGAAAAGTATAGTAGACTTAAGTTAATAAGATCTATCTATCACTACCTTAATGTTTTGCTCTGGGGTTTTGTGTTGCCTTAACGGCTTCCGGGCATCACTCACTCAATACTCCTGCCATCCATCCATCCATGTTTCATCCGTCCATCCTTCACCCATCCGTTCGTCCCTCCGGCGCTGTTGCATGCTGCGCGCATCATCCCTCCTCACCATGTGTGTGTTTGACGTCAGAAACTTAGGAGGGGCTCCGCCGTGGAGCTGGTTGCTGTTTGTGGTGCTGAAACAACGCCTGTATTGTGTTGCCATTTAGCGATTCATTTCGCTGCTGCGTTTCTCCCGTGCTTTCTCGCGCATACATGCCTCTTTAGTCCGAGTGTCTTCCGAGCAGCTCACACCTGAGTCAGCGTTGAAACATGCAATTTTAGCGGAGGTGTGCCATGGATTAGTTGTACTGTATAGGCTGGAGCGGGTATGGATTCGCTGTGGTGTCCCATCCTCTTCGCTGCATTGGTCAGCCTCTGCTCCCCACCTGCCCTCGCTGACAGAAAATATGGTAAGCAAACTGTGTTTCAGTTTGTTTTATTCTTATTTTACAAAACACTCGTCTTTTTTTTTTTTTTTTTTAAGTATTTAATGTGTGTCTGTCCGTGGTGCTAAATCCACCTGGACGGTCTTGGTTTAGTCTGGCTCGTTTACACAAACATTTGCTCTCTTTGCAGAAGTTTTTTTTTTTTTTTTTTCTTTTTAAATTATAGTTTATTACAGTAATTGCAAGTGCAAGTCGCCTTTGACATTACCAAAACTTGTGTTTGCGCTTTGCTGTACCTGTTTGGATGAGATCTGAAGACCCAACAGGCCTAATGGATAGCATGTTTGCTGTGAGACTCAATAATTGTGTTATTTATCTTAACTGTTCATTTTATCAAACTATACACTGTAAATAAACAAAAAAAGATGTTTGTAGACAGTTATGAGATTTACAGCCAGACTGACACACAACCATAATCATGCACTCAATTTCATATGGGTTTAATGGTCCACATGCCTATGAAAATTATTGAACACATACCCTTGCAAAACATGCCATTCTAAATCTAGTTGGCATTTAATAATATCCTATGCCTCAGAAAAAGGCCATCTTTAATACAGCCCGGTTTCATTTTCAGACTTGGTCGGGTTGTATTTTCATTACCCTTGATTTGTTCTTCAGCCCTTCCTCAGACACTACACTGTCATTTGAAAAAGTATGGCACATGTCCAAGTATAACATATTAGAGAATCCATCATGATAACTGTGCTTTTAAGACACAAAGAGATCAGAGGATCTCACATCTGACCGCTTAAGATGTGTGCTTCCTTACTCACCACATCCAATTTACACCTGTAATCACACTTACTGGTTCAGGACTAGCAGTCAGAACACTTGACAGTATAAACTTTATTATGAGTAAGAGGCAAATATAGGTCTCAGGCTGGCACTCCTGCTCTGTGGTGATTCATAAAGGCACAGAGCTTCATCATATTTTTCATATTTAGAGTCAGAGGGTGTCCATCCTTTTTTAATCTTGCACACACCATCCACTGTACAATTTTTACATTTTTAAAACATATGTGCACATGTTTGTTTTTCTCCCTTCAAGTTGGATAATGAATACATAAAGTACTTGTGAATGAGTCATTGCTTATTCCCAGACTGCATTTCTCTCATTGAATTGTCAGTATGTTTTTCTCTGTGTGTGGAATAGGTCTCCATTGTCAGAGTGTAGCTGGGATTTAGAGGTTATTGTTTTTAATGAGTCCCCCTGCGGCTGCACTGCCATTGGAAAGCTTTAGATCAAGGTGTGCTGGCGTAATGTAGTTGCGTATACAATATATATACCTACATGTAATAAACACAGTGCATATTTATATTTATATTCGAGTGAGACAGCGAGAGCATGCTGTGTGTGGGTGTGTATGTCCTGTTTGTCTGAGAGCACTTGAAAGCCAGACGGGGAGCGGTAAGTCTGCAGCTGCACACTGATTATGAAATTAAGTGCTGTAAAATTTAAACTTGTGTGAATTTGGCCTTTTGCATATTCATATATCAAATTCATTGTGCGTGAAAAGTACTGTCATCTGTTTAGCATTTTTGAAGTATTTAATGCACTTCACACAAACCTATTAAGAGTTCACAGAGTTTGACTTTTGAATGCAGAAGCTCTCGTGTAAGTCTAAAACACTGGTAATATGCATACAGATAACCAAAAAAAAAGATATATATTTGAATGCACAAGGTTAGACCTATTGTATATTAGAAGCCATTCATGGTCTGCTATACTGCCCTAAAAGAAAACCTGAATCTGACTTTTTGGCATCGGATATACCACATCAAATAAAAGCAATAGAAATGTATAATTTGTCAAAACAGCATGCAAAATTGAGAAACGGGACACCAGAACGCATAGGCAGGGAGATATGTCAAATGTAAGCCAGAAGTGTAGTTAGCCACGGCTGGCCTTAGCTAAAGCTATAAATTCACAAACTGATTTTTCTCTAATGCTAGCTGTAATCTGTAATTTAAAAATATCTATTTTAATAAACCAGCATCTTAGTAGTTCAATTTGTTATTCCACATAACAAACGAGGCAGTTGCTCTATCTAATCATGATGGAGATAAAACCCCACCTAAACTCTTGCTAACAGTAACTAGCTTAGCTGAGTAGCAGTAGGCTAACTAACTAGGCCATCTCTAGACAGACAATAACAAAACAGGGATATGTGTAATTCCTATAGCTGGACTGTAAACAATTGTCAAAATGCACAAGAAAGTCTTCTGTAGTTTCTATTTAACTTGTGTAAGTAGGCTTCTTGATCAGCCCAAACAGGCATAAAATGAAGGGATTACAAACTTTCCATCTGTCACACAGCTGAAAATCCTAAACCATATTTCTCAATTTCACTGCTATTGTAGTTACTGCTCTCTGCCTTCTTATAGCAGTATCGTATAGGTCACATCTGCCTCACGTGGTTTAAGTTCACTCTGGCCGTTACAGGATGGCATAAACAGCAGTAAAATACTAAGTCATGCTGCACTCCACTGAACAGGAGAGGTCATGGACGGGTTAACATGCTGTACTTTTCTTTCCTGCTGAAGTGACAGACTAACCAGCCTTGATTCCAGTCCTTGAATATTAGCCAAAGTGTGATATTTCTACCAGTGGGAGGCGTTTGACAAACTGATCAACGCTGTTACACATTAATTATGTCATAAAGTACAACCTGGAAGGCTGTTTAATGTTTTTCTGCAGATGAAAAAGGAAAAAAGATGGAATATAATTTAGCATGGCATCTTTTCCACTAAGCTTTATTTTGAGTGCAGGAAGGTTAATGCCCTGTTTACACTAAGTTAAGAAGAAGATAATTTGAATAATGAATTCAGTGACTACTGAAGAGTCCTGCCAATGGAGAATTTGCATAAATTGATTTTGTTGCGCTGTAGCACTATAGCGCCTTCCAATCAGTTTTGCTATCATGCCTGTTGTTAAAATTCAGTTCACCATTTCTGTTTGCAGAGATTTGGCAGTGCCCTGAATGCCAATAACAACCACTAAAAATCACTTAGTTTGGTAACTAGACAGGCAGCAATTCTCCAGCTGCAAGGTCATGTTTTGTTAGTAGGATAAATGTACACAGAATCAACTAAAATGGAGAAATATAAATCTAATACCACACAAGTTATGAATAGCTTTTGGGATTGATTAAAAATGAAAATATCAATTCAACTCACACTAAATAACACATTCACAGATCTATCAGGAACACAGAGATCCGACTTGAGTTCAACACTTCTCAAATGAGACTGCGTGAAAATGAAATAACTAGTCCTTAATCACACCATATTGATCGTGTTGATTTCCAAAGCCTTGTGTAGCATTTGCAACAGGCTTTAAAGGATTCTGTCTCGGCTCACTGCAACCCACTTTGTAGACATTTACACTCAAATTGAGAAGTGTTACTGAATGTATTGATGGATTGAGATATGTGACAGGGTTGGTTATCTCCAATATGTACATGGAGACGTACTTTAAGGCTGTGCTGCTGAGTCTTTTCATTACGTCTGGCTATCGGTAGCCATCGCCTATACCCAGACAAGTTAGATTTGATTCATAGGCTGCTGAGCTCTATCTATTTTGCTACGGGCCTCTGTCATTCCATAGATATCAGGACTGAGTGGTGATATCAAATATCTTACAGTGCTTATAAATCATCTCAGAGGATTGAAATGTGGTGTGATAGGAGGATAGACATTTTACAGTGTGGATTATGAATACAGTACAGTAAATATCCAAGTGAGGTTAAACATCTTGCTTCACTGGAAGTGCTATGTTTTCATTGTAAATGTCCTATTGTGTCGTCTTATTATTTCCTGAGTTGCTAGGATTCTCCCTGTCTGTCCCAGGGGACCAGTTATTTCAATGTGGTTTGTCCTGGTGGTTGTGTTTGCTTACTATAGTACACATAATTATACTGAGCGAATTTATGTGAAATGAAGTAAATTTAAGAGGTAACGACAACTGTCTTTCAAATCAGAAACACGGTATAAAGACAAAGACTGAATTGAATTGAAATCATGAATAAGTCTCACATTTACTCTTTTGATAGGAGTGGATACAAGAGTCTAAGGCCATGCTAGCAGCTCTACAAGACTTTAGTCAGGCACAGCAGTGCTTTCAGCTAATGCTAACATCAGCATGCTAACTTGCTCACAGTGACAATGCTAACATACTGATGTTTAGCATGATGTTTACCATGTTCACCTTAGTTTAGGGTGTTAACATGCTAAAATTTGCTGATTTGCACAGAACACTAAACCAAAGTTTTGGACAGATTAAGATTTTTACCTGGTGATGGTGCTAGAGTAGCGCAATCTTTAGTGTCAGTAGTATTCATCCTCTGGTGACCACAAAAATCTGTACAAAATGTCCTGGCAATTCATGTCATTGTTGTTGAGATTTTTCACTATGGATCAGAACGGACCAGCACTACCCCATCCCTTGAGCCTTAGCGTGGCAAAAACCTTCAATCAACAGTCTAAACACTCAATAAGTTCATTCAGACCTCGTATCAATATGCTTTCAACACCTACACAAGCAACACATTCCTCACAATGGCTCATACTGTATTAGATTTCAAAAGCAGAGACATTTCGGGGGAAGAATGAAAACTCCATTTCTAAAACTCTGCTTGAATGCCCTCTGAAACCAAATCATAATTAAAGTAGAAACTGATCCAAGGATAAAAGCTAATAGGACTGCCAAAACTAATATAACCCTGCCGTGGTGTCTCATACTCGCTGAAAAGGTCGCAGTGCATTTTTCTTATCTCTCAGGACGTCTGACTCATCCTGACAGACCGGGTAAAGGGTCAGCTTGAAGCTCTAGCTCCTCAGTTCTGACTTTATTGACACTTCGGATGTGGGGGCTCATCCATTAAATGGCAAACTATTTATTGGATGAGATTTATTGTGCAGTAATAAAGCCCTTCTTTGTGCACATGGCTGCACAGGATGGTAAATGAACATTTGGTGTGTTATTTTCAAAGCCTGTTTTTCTAAATTAATCATCTTAACAGCTGCAGCACTCAATATAGTGTAATTGGTCTAGCATTAAGATTTTCTGCCATCATCATGTAATATATGCCTTTTGATTCTAACTAATAAACATACAGTGTTATAAACGACCTTTCACGACTGCACTGAACAAACACAGCTGCTACAGCCTTTCTTTAGGAGTTTGGTTTGAGGAATTGTAAACTGATAAGCTATTCATGAAGTGTTGCTGTATTTTAAATTTATGGTGGATTTTAGTTAATTTCAAAATTGAAGCCTTTATTGTGCAAGCATTTAATTAAACAAAAAACATGACACAAAGCCGTCTGTATATTCCTGGCCTGGGATGCTGCCATGGCTGGTATGATAACAGACGAAGTGCGATGTTTCTTTGTGACTCAACAGATGCCCGGAGGAGTGTGTTGGCTTTGAGTGGTTATTGAGACGAGGGAGTGGGAGCAAAGCGGCTGACTGCGCTTCTCTGTCTTTCCCGACAAATGTCACCGGCTCTTGAGAGGAAGGAAGTCAGAACTGTGTCAAATAGACGTGTTGAGGCAATCTATCTCCTTATTCTCTTTCCTGCTTAGGTTCAAGGTGAACCTAGAAGATATTCTGGGTCAAGGAGGAAGAGGGTCATCAGAGAGGCAAGGAAGGTTCTGTTGTATTTTGTCGGGGGACGACTGATCTTTTACAATCTAATCTAAAATTAAATTGCATTTCAGCAGAGGCTTTTTACTCCTTGGACACTTGTCGGGTGACAAATATGATGCATTTACGCCACTTAGCTCCCACTCCCTCGTGGGAATGTTGGTAAAAAAGTTTTCCCACTTGCGCACAACAGTGCTCCTTATTGTTACTTTCTCACCTTGTCTTAGACCTGAGCTCCACTGTCTGAGTGTGAAAACATCCTCGGCTGTTAAAAGGAAGGTTGGGCAAATCTTTTCAAAACTGTTTTATTCAGTTGGTGTTGGGAAAGGGGTCAGTGTGAAGGTCACCTCTGTGTTGCTGAGCTAAGATTTATAATGAGGACAATAACAGGGTAATGAGGATTCTGAAGGCTGCAAGTTGAGCCCAAGAATTAATCTATATACGATCTCAGCTGTGATTAAAGTAGTAATGTGTCTGCTTCGTCTTAGGATGATGCTGATTAATACTCCAGACCATTACTCAGGGCTGCAAGGAAACAAAATGACTATCGGGGGGGAAGGCAATGCAAGGGAGAGATGCTGAAAATCTAATGGGGGAGGTATTGTCCTATTTTTGTAACTAATTGATGACTGCTGTAGTCTGTGAAGTACATTAGTAATAGTTTTCCAGCAAATTTGGCTCACATTCATCAAATTTTATTTTATTTTGCATCTGATACAAACATATTTGGTTCAGGGGACAGCTTATAGCAACTCTTGGAATCAATCACTTCAGA
>NC_060150.1:38443913-38488822 GCF_021292245.1 Micropterus dolomieu | reverse complement strand
CTAACTCAGGCCGTTCCGCACCGACTACCGGGGACTGGCTAGCTACAGTAGCTAAAGACTGATCTACCAAGGTGCGGAGCCGGACTTCTAAATCACTGAGCCTCGCCTCCATGTCTATAAATAAACTACACTTATTACATGTACCATTACCGCTAAAGGAGGCAGAGGAGTAACTGAACATCTGACACACCGAGCAGGAGAAAGTAGGAGAGAGAGAGGGAGAAGGAGAAGCCATCGCTAGTTGCTAAGCTAAAGTCGCTAACGGCTAAGCTAAAGTACTGTAGCGTCAGCTACCAAAACTTTAGAACAAGTATGAGATTGAACAGCAGTCACTAAAAGATGGAAAGAACTGTGAGTGCTTAGGCAAAATTACTGTAAAGAATAAGTGTTTAGCGAACAGTTGGCCGCTGTAATCAAACAAATGTAACTGTTATTTAGCGAGAGCAGCACAACACGGTACCAACACACAAGCACCGGAAACGGAAATGAGTCGACACGCTTACCGCAATACGTCAGCAATACGTCAGCCCTGGGTCTCAACAGTGAAAAGGCTGTGATAAACTCACCCAAACAACAGACAAAGAAAGCAACTAGCTAGTGAACATGGTAGCGCAGGTGCATTTTGTTGCTAAAAAGCCAGATATTTTCCTCAAAAGTTGGTAGAGACCATAAACAGATCTAAAAGTGAATATTGGACTTAAATTCACTAGGTTGCCAAAATCACGACTTCAAAATAGTCTCCTGGTCTTAATGTCGCTCTATGTCTACTGGATGTGTAACTATTTGCCATAACAGTGTTATAAGGTATCATGTCAAAATTGTTGTCCCCCAAGTGGCAAAAAAATTAAACATAATTGATGCAGATTTAAATAACATCTCAAACTAAAAATCCTTCCCAAAACTATACATTTTCATTACACCCCCTGTTTAAGATTAGTTTAAGATTACTGTAACTACCTTTCACTTCACCTGAATGGGGCTGTGAAATCACTGAACAGGCACAAGGATGGCTTGAGCACAACAGAAATGGCATGTCACCTGCATTTGCACACCCACTTTCATCTGGAGGAAAGTAGTGCCAAAACACTGTTGTGCTGTGATGGCGCAAAGTTAACCCTTTCACTTCATCTGGAGGACTGGTGATTTCCCTTGAAGCCAGGTTGTGTTGGTTCACTTTGAGCTCCCTCAGCACATGAGAAAGAGGACACTTAGCTGTTTGACTTGCGCTGGTTCTGCACTTTAACTCCTAATCACACCTCAGAAGAGGGGAGAAAATCAAATGTCTGAATCATTCATTGCGGGTCAGAGAAAAGGTCAAGCCAGCCTATTTCTGGGTCCTCCGTTGCCACAGTGATGCTGCCATCTTTAATTCATGGCCGTTGTCTGGGCTGTAGCCTGGAGCTGGCAGCTGAGTGACTGAGAGTGACCTGCCTGCCTGGGAATTCTGAGACAAATTCTCTGGGAAGTCTGTGAGAAATGTGTTTGGTTACACTGCTCTGGATGTCAGGTGGTTTCATGTCAGGTTCAGTCTTCAGTCAAATTACCTGAAAGCCCCATGACTCCCTGCTTCTAGGTCCTACTAATTACTCATGTTGTAAAGTAATTTTAGAATTATTTGCCATAAAGGAAAATTTTGACATTTAGGGAAATGCACTTATTTGCTTTCTTGCCAAGAATTAGATGCAAACATGTCTATATGAAGCTACAGCTAGCTGCCAGCTAACTTAGCTGAAACAGCTAGCCTGGCTCTGTCCAAAGTATACAAAATCTGGCACTAGCACCCTTAAATCTCACCAATTAACATGTTATATCTCATTTGTGTAAAGACACCAAACTGCCATTTTACAGAGGGTTACATGACTATTTTTCCATCAGCCGAGCAATGTGTTAATTAGTGAGCTTTAGATGTGCTGGTAGGCAGATTTTTGTTACCTTTGGACAGAGCTAGAGGCTAGCTGTTTCCCCCTGCTTCCATTCTTTGTGCTATGCTAAGCTAACTGAGCTGCTGGCTGTAGTTTAATATTTAGTGTATAGACATGGGAGTGGTACTGATCTTCTTGTCTCACTCTCTGCAAGAGCGCGGCGTATTTCCCAAAAATTAAAATTTTCCCTCTATGCACAAAATGGACATTTATCTGTAAAATAATATTTAAAAAAACAACAGTGATGTAGCCCGTGGTATTTCTGTGGTGTGAAAATAAATTGACAATAAAAAAGTATTTCCTCTTGAAATGTAGGTGCTGAGAATGTCACAGCATTATTTTAACAGCTGTTATAACAAAACCCTTGTTACGTTAAGATGAAAGAGTGCATAAACTTACCATGGCTGAATTGCTGACAAGTGACATGCAGAATGTGACAAGAACAGACCTTTTGGAGCATAGAAAAGCTTGGAGCCATCTTTAATTTTAGCTGGAGAGCACCTTAATGACACAAGCTGTTTAAATCTGCAGACATGATGTCAAGCTGATGCTAATTTGCTTGCAGGTGATGTTCTTCTCTGCTGTCCCTGCTCCAGCCACACTCCCTTTTCAATTCACTTGCACTTTTATTGCCGTTGTCACCAGCTGTACTGTTCTAAAATAGATTTTTTGGCTGACAGTACAGGTGTATGTGTGTGTGTAAAAATGAGTCCGGTGTCCTTGGTCGCGGCTTATAATTATAATAAAAGATATGTGGGTGGCCCCAGAGAGTGAATGAAATATGTCCTGAGCTGCAGCAGGCTCTGGGAGTGGTTGTCCTCGCTGCCAGACTCCCAGCATCCTCCTTGGCCCCTCAGACATCACAGATGGTATCCCGGCACCGGCCAACCACCTGTGAGGGGAAAGTGAACGATCAAGTCGTGTTCAGCCTTGGGTTTAGCCTCATCGGGACATATTTAATGTTCCAGGCAAGGTCAGCCAATCAGGGCCAAATGTTCGAGACAGTCTCAAGCAGCTCCTCCAGACTGAAATCTGCTCTGAGATGTGTAATGGATGGCTCGACAGTGTACAGGGGAAGATTATCTGAGGTATTAATATTCTTATATTATTTTCTAATTAGAAACTCTCATAATTGCTTTTCCTTAAACAATCTTAAATTAGCTTTTCCCTTGAAACACGCTCCTCTCTGATTTCACACCCCCGAGGGTAGACACCCATGCTGTTATGTCCCCGACATGCTGTGTAGCTGAGATTTTAGCTGAAGGTGAATTGTTCTGTTGTGTGTGAGTGTGTGTATGTTGATCCTTGCTTACTTATACAGAAGATGCACTCGCTGTCTCAAGTAGTAGTTGGTTGTAGTAAGGCAGGCAGGGGGCATCATGTCTCTCTGCCACACCTCCATGGATGGAGGATTTGGAGAGGTCCAGGCCACAGGTAATAAATACTCCGTAGCATATTGCTTGTGATTTGCAAAGACAGAGTGTGACAAACTCGCTGCTTTCTCTTATTTCATAGTCTCCTGAGAATACAGGTGTCTGACTACCACTATATCATGTTAAAAACTGTGAAAACGGACTTACTGCATCCATTGACCTTCTGGATTCTCCCTGCATACTTCAGTTGTAAATGAGGCCACGCTGTGCCTATTTTGGGAGGGAAGCTACTGCAAATTTACAGCACCTGTAGTTAGCTCACATCTCTTGCTGCTGCTTATGATGATTTTCATTATCAGTTAATATGACAGTTGTTTGAAAACTGATTGTCAATAAAATGTCCAAAATCCAAAGATGTTTACAGTGAAATAAAACTGACAGAGCAATAAACCCTCTCATTTGAGAGATCTGATTTTTGGCATTTTCCCTTAAAGGGACTATATGTAAGTTTTTCAATGAAATTAATCACATTTTCATTGCCTTATTGTCAGTGGGCTCAAAACTCACTTAGAAATTAAGCACACGCCTGTTTTCTCCATTGCTTGCATCAGCCACTATTCTGATTTTAATGTGGGGACTCCGGGTTGGATTCAGCCCTGTGCGTGCTCCCGAGCCTCTCTCCTACTACAGCGACAACACGGCAGCTAACGACATGCAGTCCACTAACATCATAAGACAACCGGCTCACAGCAAAACACAGGCTCCCGTAAGGATACAAAACAACAATAAAGGTTTATGTGCTGAAGCCTATCAGACAAAACAGGTTCAGATGATGTCGAGTAAGAACAAAGTGAGCATTAGTAAAGCTGGAGAAACACAGAGAAAGTCACATTAGCTCGCCTGCTAACGCCTAGCAGTTGCTAATGTTATCCGGTGCAAAGTTATATCGCTTTCCACATTACTTCACCAAATAACGCGACCTATGTTACTATCCTGTGTACAACTGTTGATGTAGCCTGCAAGACAGGCTATAACGGCAAAAGGCAGTTGTTGAGCGATTTGTTTACTAACGTTAGCCTATAGTGATGCAGCCAGCTAACACTACAGTAGCTTGAACCTGCCACTGTTTGCTGCATAATGTTCAGTTTATGTTTATTGTGGCTTTACCAATACTCAGGTACACAGCTTCTCCACCTCTCCTATCACTAGTTACAGTAAAGTTACTTAGTGCAGTCTAACTGTTATAAACTGTGACACAATATCATTATAATATCCATTCCAACTCACTAATTGTTTCATTATCATCCAATACATGTAGCTGTGATGACATTGCTGAGCCTCCGGTGAGCTAATGATGTAGCACATCTGCTAAATGCAGTAAATGTAACGTTATCATGTAACGAGCATGGATTAGTTCAACCTACAGTTGATAAAATAAAACTATTACTGTAATGTTGCAGTGGGAGTTTACCTGAGTTTCCAGCTCTGTGTGTTTTCTCTTTCAGTCTCATAGGAAAGCAAAATCCAAGATGAGATCTCATAGTTGTTTCCTTGTTTTCTCCTAGACACAAATGAGCTGCTTATAATACCAAGGTGAGACCAAAGGCCTTTTCTTCCTCTTCTCAAATTCATCTCAGGAGAAACAACCATACAAAATCTCATTTATGTCTGACTATGATCAAAACAAGAGATCTCTAACTGATCTTAAATAAGTCTAATTTAAGTCTCCTGAACATTGGACCATGAGATCAGAGAAAGAGCTCAAAGAAAACTCAGCTATGACTCCTAGGATCTCATGATTCTTCTCAATTCTGTCTCGGTTTTCTCATATTGGCTTCAGGAGCAAAACTCATCTCTGTCTTACTCTGATCAAAACAAGAGATCTCTATAGTATCTTAAATAAGTGTAATTTCAGTCTCCAGAATGTGGATCAGAAAAAAAGCTCCAAGATATTTCTCAGTTTTGTCTTAGTGACCGAACTTAGGGGTTATTTTACTCAAGTACTTTACTTATGTCAAATGTTGAGGTTGAGTATTTTCTTTTTATGGGTGTTTGTACTTAATTTACTTTTACTTACCTTAATTTCAAATCCTTATTATATTTATTGTTAATTATCTGTTACAAGTTACTGAAAAAAATGTAAATACATTTTGACATAAAATAATACACAAAATAATGCACTTTCAAATGTCATGTTTTCTAATTTGTTAAGGTAGTCACAGCCAGCATAACTGGAACACCCAATACTTTGACCTGATGTTTAGAGATTAATTCATTAAGGACCGAATACAAGCAAGAACTGAGATACAACATGTATCTTTCATAAAGAATGAGCACTTTTACTTTTGATACTTAAGTACATTCACTGTGGAATACTTTTATACCTTTTACTTGAGTAGAATTTTGAGGACTTTAATTGTGGATATGGTATTTCTCCTCTTCTAAGTAAATGAAAATTGTACTCTATTTCTATTTTTTTTTTTTTTTTTTTACCTGTCCTGCCCAGCAGCCTGGTATAGAGTATGATGACCTGGATACCATATTGTGCCAGACAGATTTTACTTTAACAAGAGAGTATTAATATACTCCTTTGTCTTTGTCTTTTATTATTTATTTAATTATGTATTGATTTGTCACCGGGCTGGACAGGGGGGCAGACACGGGGATAGGGGGGCACAAACAGGCAGCACAGAGAAAGGACAAGACCCGCAAGAGAAGGGGGATGGAAGGTGGGGACAACAGGGAACAGCAGAGGGAAACACCAATTGTAGAAAGCAACGAAACCTGCAATAGAACAGAGAGGGGGGCTTGGGGAGGAAAACAACAACAAACACAAACAATAAAAATAATAATAATAGTAAAAGACAACCAGCCGAACAGCAGCAATAAACAGCTGACATAGTATGACAACTAAGAGAAAAATGAAAACAAGAAACAGTCCAGCACACTAAATAAGCAACACAGCACAGCCACGAGAGCTGGTAATTTAAATAAGTTTCTGCTTAGAAAAAGCTTAGAGAAAGAAAAAAAAAAGAAAAAATCAATCAAAAAAACAAAGACTCCCAGATGCACCGCGATGCAAACGCGGAAGACCCAGACCCAAATGCCAGTTGACAACGTAATGCCGACGGAACGCAAGAAGCGTAACCCGCGGAAGAGCAGCGCCTGGACTGACCGCGGCGCGCACACAACATAGACCAGTGCTCCCCCACCGCTGGGCAGCGAACAACCAAAACGCCCAAATGCCACGGAATCATCAACACCAATGTCCAAGTGACGAGCCCAACGAGCCCAACGAGCCCAACGCGCACACTGCGCGAGCACGGCGACACCGAGGTCGGGCAAATGAGAGAGAGCAAGCGGAATAACATGACAGCGGAAGCCAGCGGAGAGAAACACCAGCAGCAAACGCGCTGCACAGGTCACCATGCACCCGCCAATAAAAGCCCGCCGTCCCCGCAACCACCAGAAAAAATGCCAGACAACATCCCCCATGCCCAGCACGCCCCCCGGCTGCCGTGCAACAACAGCCAAACCAGCAACGAGGCAAAATCAACCAGCTCAGCTGTATGCCACCACCAACCCACCCACTCTTCAAGGGCCGAGAACTCCAGGCACAAGTCCAGAACAAACCGGAGCACAGCCCTGCCCCGCACCCACACTGCACATCCCGAAAACTAACTATATACCTCAGTATCCAGAGGGGTCCAACAACTGGCAGACAGAGAAATGGGTAAGCATGGATCCGAGGCCAACGAAGCAAAACAGGGACGCAAACTGGTCCCTCCAAGCCAACAAGGAAATGCCTCCCCCGGACTCCAATGCACAAACTAAACAGCCAGCAGCAATTCAGAGACCCTGCCCAGGGAAAAAGCACAATGTATCAAGATGCATCGTCAATCGCCCTACAATCCCACCGCAGCCCTCCAAACCGCAACCGGATCAACCCGCGCAGAGACCCTTACCCCCAGAAGCCAGGACACCCCGCGACCCCCCAAAGCGCAAAGGACTCCAGACCGCATGTCCCGGGGGAAGCTGTACCCCGGGACAGCAGAAAGCCGTGCTGTGAATCTCCCTGCCACCAGGGAGCAATAACGCAGGAGAACCAGGTCAACGGTCCCCCAGCCCAGCCAGAGGCATCTCTCCCCAGAGTGCAGGCAGTGCCAGCAGCCCCCGAGGCCGATCTCATCCCTGGACAGGGGCCCTGCCCCCCCAGTCAAGCACCCCCAAGGAGGAGCACCAAAACCTACCCGACAATACCAGCCATGCGCCCCAGAGACTCCCGAATGCCCCCACTGTGAGAGAGCTGGCAGGGGGAAGCAGCGGGAGCCCCACCCCTGCCGAAGAGGAGAGGAGACAACGGGCCCCCAGGCCCAGGGACACACCACCCGCCCAGAAATGAGCAAAAGCCACAAGCCCGAGTCCCCAGATCCCTAGGTCAAGAGCAGGCCCCCACCCCAGATCAGGCAAGGCCGTCACCAACCCAACAGCACCCCCGACGCCCGGGGCTCCAGGGGCAGGACACGAGGCTAATGAGAATCTCCACCACTCCTTCAACCCCTCTGCCTGCCTCTGCAAATGTATTGTTTTGTGTTGGATGCATGTCATGGATTGTGAAGTGTTGTATGGTGGAGTAAAGATAAGGTGTGTGGTAACTAAGGTGCAGTTAAAATTGGAGGGTAGTTGTGACAGAGGCACCCCACAACTGTCAGGTAGTGGAGCCTCCCATCGTGCCCCGCCTACCCCCCAAGCCCTCTGTGTCTAATGTGTAATTAAAATTGAGGGGCGGCCAGTGGGGGAGGAAGAAGGGCGAGGCCGCAATAAAGCAGCCCCACCCACCAAACGCCCTGCAGCCTGCCCGCCCCCCAGAGTCCTAAGGGTGTATGTTGTGAGACATGACCAAAGGGGGAAAGGTGAAGGAGGTCATAGGCAGGCTAGAATGGTCCTCCTCACTGGGACCAGTCCCTCCAGCCCAGGGCTTATAGCAAGAGCCCCTCTAGCACCGGCAGCACCCCAGACTCAGCGACAACCCCTCCCAGCCCCAGGACGGGTCCAGGGGGGCCCAGCCCCCCCCGCAAGCAGACCTGTAAATTGTACTCTATTTAAAGACAATCAGTCCTTCCTTGTTAATTTTAGCTGGATGGCGCAGCGGCAGTGTTGTTGCCCAGCAGGTGCGGGGTTCAAATCCAGCTCAGGGCCTCCAGCATAGTTCTCCAAGCACAGACAGTAATGTGATACAATCAAGCTCACAAACATCTCCCAGAGCTCCCAACTGCTTTTTAGGAGCAATAAGCAAGACATTAATGAACTCAAAAAGATGTACTCAAGATGAACTCAATGATGAGATCTCATCTGTTACTTTCATTTACCCTATTGTAATCTCAATTCAGAATCCATTTGTCTTACCCAAGTCTCAAAACCTCAATCTCTCGTCATCTCATCCTTTTCTCCTAAGGGGTTTTAGGAGCAACAATTCAGATTGGAGTGATCTCAAAAAGATATACTATTGAGATTTCTCAAGAGTTAAAGAAAAGACTAATCTGAGCAAAAGATTTTTCCTCTGGGTAGCCGCTGTCACTATGCCTTTTTTCTGAGCTGAATGAAAGGTACGGCGCCGGTGTTGATCTACCTCTGACATGGGAACTTGAAGTAACAGAGCCTGAACATGTCTGGAGAAAAGCCACAGCCTGCGTTTATTGTGGAATTTCTGTATGAAAGTGGTTGTTTCGGATTATGCTCGCTAATGAGTTCAAGCAAGCACACGTACGAGCACACACCTGGTTGCAATCTTTGAACTACACCGCTAGTGGCAGCTGAAAACTACACATTTATCTAGAGCTGCATAAATCAGTCAATTTTGAATATATGCAATACATTTATTAATAAGTCGATTATCTAAAAAGAAATTGGTTTTCTTAGTCTGTGATCGTGAACTAAATATGTTTGGGTCTGTTGGTCAGACAAAACAAGCAATTTGAAGACATCATCATGGGCGCGGGAAATCTATGATGGGCATTGTTTACTGTTGCTGACATTTCACAGACCAAACAATTAATCGATTAATTGAGAACATTAATCGCTAATGGAAATAATTGTTAGGTACCGCTCCACTGCCATCAAAATTGCTGTTAATTAATTTCCTGCGGATTAAATGACTCATCAACTAACTGACTGTTTTACTGTAGCACTACTCAAATGATATCACACAAGGGTGATTGATTATTTTCCTAGAATCTTTAATATTTGCTAAACATTTATCACCATACATTGAAATAAAGATTAGGCTACACATGGAACTGGTTGAGGTTCAAGTGTGAGTATAAAGTCCTATTTGCACAGGATGAGTATTAGCAGGGGACCTCATGTGTTTTGGGTCTGTATTTTACTCACATTTACTGACAATATCTGCTTGATATGATGACAGGTCTCTGCGTAACATCTGCTTCTTGAAAGACAAGTAAATGTTACGTTACGTTTCTATTACTAGGCTGCCACATAAAAGCTGTTAATCCCATATAAATATGTTCCTTACTGCATGCTGCCGTGCTGCATGATGCAGGTGATCCATGTCATCATCTTTCGAGATTTTCCACTTCTGGATTTGAGCTTGCTCTTTCTGCGAATATGTTTCCGTGTTGTGTAGCGAGATGAGCCTCCTGAATTTGCACCGAAATTACTGTCAAAACTTTTTTTTGTAATTGCCAATGCAGAGAAAGAGGCAGAAGAAAAAAAAACTTGCTCAAAAAACACTCTCTCCAAATCAAATCACAGAGATGCTGATTCTTCTCGGGATTATTTATTATGACATGACCTCTGTGTCTGGCGAAATACGTTGGTAATTTGTGGTGGAATATTTACTTTACAAATTACGGTAATGGCAGATTCTCACGAGATTAATATCACAGACGACCTCCACAATTATTACAAATTACTAGAGGTCCAGAGGGTAACACTAGTTCGCATGGGAAATCACACTGAAATCATCTCTGTTGATCGACTGAATCCCACTGAGGCTGTACTCACTGGACTCGACAGTCAGTTTCCCATTGATGAGCTTCTGTGATTGATCCAGGATGAGGTTGACATGGCAACAGAAGGCTCAACTGCACACTGAGCGTAGTGTTTTTGGAAAAGTTTTTTTTTTTGTGAAATCATCTTGTACAGACAGAATTACACAAGTCAGTGTGGCTATTCTTTGTCAGGGCGCTTCATTAAGATATGGCCTGGACCCTTTTTTTTCACCAGCTTTCTTCCTCAGCCACGACGAGTCTAGCATCCTTTTTTTTTTTTTGCCTGAGGTAATCAGCAGCATCCACTGTGATTGCATTTTAATTAAAAGGCACCATTTTAATCATCTCTGGCATGGTGTTGGAGAAAGGGGATGTGGCGTTATGAATCCTATGTCCCTGCCTAACACACACACACACACACACACACACCATGTCTGACTAACTATGCTTGGCTGGATGCTTCATTAAATGGAAGGTCGTAATTAATATTGAGAGCTGACAAGGCCTCCCAGAGAACACGATGAATTAAGCAGGGAAGTGATGAGGAGGTGAAGTTGAATGGACTGACACTAATTGCAGAGCGCTGAGATGTTTGATCCTCAGGGACTGCGTGGCTCTTTCAGCTCCAAGTGACCACTCTGGATAAGTTTAGTCTTATATGTTTTTGTTGTCGTCTTCAAGATAAATCTAAATTATGGGTATGTAAGAATGGATGGTGTACGGAAAAGTCCAAACTAGGCCTGCAACTAATAATTATTGTCATTATCAGTTAATCCACAGATTATTCTCTTGAAAAATCAATTGATCGTTTGGTCTATAAGACATTCAGGCAACATCTTTAAATCCCCTTTTCACTTTCCTAAACCCAAATATATTCAGATTTCTGACACATACCATAAAGAAAAATGGAAAGGAGTGTCATTAAGGATCTGCTTGGGCAGGAATTTTGGAACTAAATACTTAAATCCATGTGCCTTTTTCAACCAGCAGCTTCATTTTAGTGTTAAGGTTAGCCTGCAAAATGAAGCTTAACCAGTTCATGAAAATGAGGGTTTTATAGGGTATAAAATTATAGTCAGGTATAAGTTGTCGGAAAAGGCTTTTGTGGTCTTGGTTTTCGAGCAGTAAGTTGGTTCTCTTCCGTTCAGGATATTCTACCTTTTAGTTTTGTACTGGTGAGCTGAGTGACCCTACAGCTCTGTTGTGATGCCTCACTCTACATCATTAAATAGCCATTTTGCTGACATATTGAAGCCATTACCTCCAAACGGTGTCATTCCATGAAATCTACCCTCAGCTTCCAAACAAAATGGCTGCATATTGTGTCTGTACACTCAAGTTGTCACGCAGACTAGATTTTAATAATCAGAGCAGAATAATGATCCTAATGATGGATCTGCAAAGAAGAAACTTGAAAAAACTTGAATTGAACTGAAAAATTCCTGTCTCATCCACACCTGTCCTGATTGTCTGTGTGAATTGATTAGCAGACTTCTTGCACCAATCTCTTCTCATTATCAAAGAGGTCTGACAGAGGCCTCTCCTCCTACTCAGCCTGTTCTTTTTTCACGGTCATGAGCTGCTCATTGCTGTCCATCGAGGCCACCGGGCCATGAGGGCGCATCCAATTACGTCACTCCAACTGATGAGCTGAGGGAGGGAAAGATAAAAGACTTGAAGAAAGGAGGCTGAGGGTTGGCCTAGTTGTTTATGGATTGTTGTAAACACCATCAACTGTATGAGCCTGTTAAGACTGCACAAACCCAAATACAATGTTCTCAGGTCTGTCTTGTTGTCTGGGCTCGTTGTGACCATGAATGTGCGACTACATTCGCTATAAAAGACAGAAAATAACACTTCAAGAGGAATTTTCACCCCACAGACACATTTCTTTCCCTCAACTCAAAATGTGGAGGATCACCTGTGCAGATTGGCAAGCAGAACAGTCCTCCGCTTGCTGCAACTCCCACATGTGAAATTTGAACACAGGGGCGAGCTACCCATAATGCTCCTGCCATCTGTTCATTTATTAGTCTGGAACAACCAGCCCTATAGTCCAAGTGTTAAAGTTCATTAATATTCATACAACATTCATATATGGAAGTGTTGCCCATGGAGTTGGGGTATTAGTGTCAGAGACACTAGGCATAGGAGAAGTCGCACTAATTGATGATTGATGGCTCTGCCATTAGCAGCACGGCCCGCAGCCAGAGTCAACGCAGTACTAAGCTGTACTTTTATAGAACAGTGACAGATTTAGATATTGTGATGTTAGGCTAACTTTGTACTGCAATTTAGTACATTTTCTGTTTCCATTCAGCCGTCTGTTGTATGTATATAATATATACAGTATATGCTTATGGAATCCATTTATATCCACTATCAAGTATTGAAGTATATCTGCTGGACTTCTCCCATCTTAGGTTGACTGTAATTTATATGATTAAATCAGGCTGCTGTTCAGTTTGACATTTTGGGATGTACACTTACTCGCTTTCTTGCTGAGAGTTAGATGGGAGGATTGATGCCACTTTCATATCATGCAGTAAATCTAAAGCTACAACCAGCAGTTTGTTAGCTTAGTTTAGCTTACAGACTGGAAACGGGGGGAAACAGCTAACCTTACTCTATCTAAGACTTACAGAACCACAAATTGTCGTTTTTACCCTTTGGTGTATGCACTGATGAAACAAATAACAGATTAACAGGAACTAGCAGCTAAGCAGCTGCTAGGTGTAGCTTAGTTTTTAACTGTGAGTGGTTTGTAACTTTGAGTGGTATCCAGTGGTGGGCGAAGTACACCAGTCCTTTAGCAAGGGTACAGATACCTTTGCTACTTGTTGTCAATTTAAATTGACAACAAGTAGAAGTTGTTAATCTAAATTTCTACTTGAGTCAAAGTACGAAAGTAGCTGCTTTTAAAAATACTTAAGCATCAAAAGTAAGAAGTA
This sequence comes from Micropterus dolomieu, assembly GCF_021292245.1. Classification (NCBI taxonomy): domain Eukaryota; kingdom Metazoa; phylum Chordata; class Actinopteri; order Centrarchiformes; family Centrarchidae; genus Micropterus; species Micropterus dolomieu. Next base: position 38,475,566 of record NC_060150.1, on the reverse strand, counting down.
CTAATAGTATGGTTATGTTTGTCAGTACAAAGCTCAAAATTATTACATTAAAATAATTAAAACGAAACGCAGCAAAACTTCACATTTGTGAAAGTGGAACTAAACAACAACAATTAACTGTTCATTTCAATGTCAGTCTAATAATCGTGTCAGCTGTACTATAACTATAAAACATTGGGTAGTTTATTTTATAATGAAGCTTATTTTATAAACTCTTCATATGTTTTGTGTGTCAAATTTGTAATTTGTACAGTAACTAGTAACTAAAGCTGTCACATAAATGAAGTGAAGTAAACAGTACAATATCTCCCTCTGAGTAGTGGAGTAGAAGTAGAAAGCGGCATGAAAAGAAAGTACTCAAGTTAAGTACAAGTACCTCAAATTTGCACTTAAGTACAGTACTTGAGTAAAGGTACTTACTTACTGTCCACCACTGGTGGTCTCAATCTTCTCATTACCTCTCAGCAAGAAAGCCAATAAACATGCTTCTCCAATGTCAAACTGTTTCTTTAATCTTTATTTATTTGATTAATGTGTAATGTATGTTTGAACCACAATAATAGTGAAAACATGCCTGTCACAATGGTGACATATTGAAAGTGCTAGTTGTGTCCATGTTTTTGTTTATTGACTAATCATTCATTGACTAATCATATTAATCGTATGTCTTACTAATTGTAGCATAGTATGTCTTGTGTTCATAATCCAAGTTGGAAGTCTTGTTTTTTAAAACCATGTTGAAACCAATGTGTGAGGAATTGTCACGTGTTGAGCAAAATATACATTTTCTCTCTTCTCTCACCTCCAGGTTGCCTGTTTGAAGACGAGCTCTGTACACCGTATGAGTTCTGCGTCAACGGTATGTCAGACTCAGAGAGTCGTGTACACCCACCACACCTCGTTATATTGTACATCATCCCTGTGGTACACAACCATCATCGACCCAACACAGTGCTAATGCCGGCCCGGTTATTTTTAGTCATTCAGGGATTTATAGATAGATCACAGCATGTTTCAGCTCAGTTACAACGTATGAGTCATGTTTAAGAAAAGCATATAATGTCTCATCTCATTCATCGAACTAACTACAAGGCTTATGATCAATACCAGTAGCATGTTTTCCCCTCTTTATAAGTTTTTTTTGTGCCAATCGGTCACGACCTCATCTGCAAACCGTCTTGTCTTGTGAACGTGGATGTGTATGTGCCAGCGGTTGCCATGACAACGTGTCACCTGACGAATGGAGGGGAAATGTCGGGGCTCTTCACAGTGTGGCATTCAGCAGAATCACACAGCGGGCTTTTCATTTTGAAGGGGATTGATAGCATGTCAATATCGAGGATCGTCGAAAGGTTAATGTATTCTCCCACAGTGGAAGGTTTCAACGCAGGATACCATATTGTGCTTACATGTGCATACTGGGGATCCACTTCTATCCCAGTGCGTGTTTGTTTTTTTGCCTCACAAGCATAATGATTACATGCCTGCGCTTTGAGGTTGTTTGTTTTGTTTGACTGAGTTTTGCTCACTTCCTTTACTAATATACTAATACTTGAATATTAATATGTCAATAAGAAGAGGAGGATGAAATTGACCTGAGATAAAATTATGTTTGGTGTCTGTGACGAGTTATGTAGGTAATTTTGTGTAAGATACTACATAGTTTCCGTACTGCTTTGTTCATTACTAACCTAACTTCATCTTTTTCCTTTGACAATATCAGTTTTAATGTTTTAATTCCCATAGTGTAGTTTTATCAGGGCTGCAATGGACAATTACTTTTATTATAGATTATTTTCTAAATTAATCAAGTCATATGATTTATTTTTAAGATGTCAGAAAATAGTAATTTCCCAGATCCCAAGGTGACATCCACAAATTACTTGTTTGTCCAATCAAAAGTCCAAAATCAAAGATATTCAATCTACTATTATATTGACATGTCAAAATATTTGGCAATACATTTTCTGTCAGTCAACTAATTGATTAATCGATTATTAAATGTTCACCAAATGCTTAGCAGCAAGACGACAACTTAAGTCAAATAAAAACAAACAAATAATGAAAATCAATTCAAGAAATATATATATATAAATATATATATAAATAAAGCAGGTAAATTAGGAATAAAAGCATAAAAAATGAACAATTCTGAATAAAAGTATTTTAAAAAAAACAATAGGCATATTGCACAGAGAACTAATGAATAACAGAAACTATGTCTTAATTATAAATATCAGCAAGCTGAGGAAAAGAGATGGATTTTAAAGAAATAGTTTGACATTTTTGGGGATCATAGTTATCTGCTTTCTTGGCAAGAGTTAGATGAGAAGATTGATACCACTCCTATGTTTGTACAGTAAACACAACGCTACATCTAGCAGCTGGTTAGCTTAGCTTAGCATAAATACTTGAAACAGGGGGAAACTGCCTGGCTCTGCACAAATGTTTTATTTCTGAGCTAGGCTAGTTTCACCCTTTTTTAACATTTAACATTATGCTAAGCTAAGCTAACCGTCTGCTGGGTGTAGCTACATTTAGTATACAGACATGAGAGTGGCATCAATCTTCATATCTAACTATTGTTTTAAGATGGGTTATAAAGACCTCTGTGAAGAGTGGGTGGATATCTAATGGTGGGGTGAAGTCGGTAGTCTTTGTGGCATGTTAGAGAAGAGGAGATCTCTGCCCTTATTTCCATATTAACCCAGTTAAGGAGGAAACAGGGAAGGACAAGGCAGCTCAGAAGATAAATGTAAAAAACTCACTTTAATTACACAGACTGTACTGGTACAGAGGGAAGCTGGGTGTAGCCTAATAGAGGGAAATTGCTGACAGAAAAACCTGCAGAGGCAGAGAGGAATGTCGTGGTGAGTGTGGAAGTTTCTTATTACCTGAGACTATCATGCAAGCTATTATGTGGCTGGTCATTTCTTTGAGATTTAATGTTTCTTTTTTCCCACATCTTCCCATCATCTATTTTATTTTTTTTTTTTTTAACCACTTTGGCCCAAGGAGCAACACTCGCATTATCCCTCTCACACTGAAATGTAATTAGAGGCCCTATGCTCAATAAAGGAAAATGTATACAGACAAGAAAGACTAATGTTGGATTAATGTTGTACCTAATATGCAAGTAATGAGACATAATTTAGTTGCTTCATAACACTCTACGAATATTCAATCTACGCTCTGTCATTCTCCATTGGACTCCTGATGAGCAGCAGCCACGGCACAGGCAGAGGATGAGTGGGAGTAACTAGGTCTGCCACTTCAACTCATCCCCGGGTCCCTGAAGGAGTAACCTGGTTTATTCCGGACTGGGCCAACCATGCTCTTCCTCACCCGTACTGTTGCCATGCAAGGTGGCAGAGGGGAGGGAATGGTTGCATTCAGTGCATATAAAAAAAGAAGCATTCACATCCCATCCGTTTTCAAGTTTTATTATTTTACAACACTGAATCAGAGAAGATTTAATGTGGCTTGCTTTTTTTTTACACTGATCAACAGAAAAATACCTTTTTTTATGTCAAAGTGAAAACAAATCTGATTTTTATTCATTACCAATATATAATACAAAATATACATTTATACAAGTATTCATCTCCTTTAATAGGACACACCTAAATCATCATCTTTGCAGCCGATTGACCGTTCACTAAATCTTTTCACAACAGGGGACCCTAGGCAAGATTTTCTTCGGCGCCCTCCTTACTTTGCCTGGAGCCGAGAACTATGAAATAAAACCTATAAGCTGTACTTACCGGCCACTTTATTAGGTACACCTGTTCAATTGCTTGTTAACACAAATTGCTTATCAGTCAGTCACGTGGCAGCAACTGAATGCATTTAGGCATGTAGATGTGGATGTCAAGACAACTTGCTGAAGTTCAAAACGAGCATCAGAATGGGGAAGAAAGGGAAACAGTAACTCAAATAACCACTCGTTACAACCTAGGTATGCAGAATACCATCTCTGAACGTACAACACGTCAAACCTTGAAGCAGATGGGCTACAGCAGCAGAGGAACACACTGGGTGCCACTCCTGTCAGCTAAGAACAGGAAAGTGAGGCTAAAATTCACACAGGCTCAGACATTAGAAGTTTGGAAAAATGTTTCCTGGTCCGATGAGTATTACAAGAATTACAAGTGCTGTGACAATGTTAAGAATTATCCCCTCGGACAGTAAATCAGAGGTCTCAGTGACATCCTCAAGGCACAAAGTCTTTCTCAACTGTCAACGAAACGGGCATGTTGGCAGAAGAACAATACAATACTCTTACTGCAGTAGTCATACAATAAAAATAATCTAGAAAAAATTTGATAATTCTTGCACTAATAATCTGAATGGTTCTTTTATAAATACCGTCAATTGTATTTGTAGTGTTGCAGATACCGCAAATACAACTGTAGATCAATGTAAGCATTTAAAAATATAGTTTTCACGCGGGGCAGCTTGTCAGATATTTATTTGGCATACATCAAGAGGCCTGCTGTTTGCTGTTGGCAGTGCCTGTCAACCGTGTGACAGAATGCAGCATGAGAGCAGGTGACATTTTTGATCTCTTCATTCATGCGTAATCTCAGGGGCAATTCTGTAATACTGCTGCCTTTAAATGACCTGACTGTTTTATCCAGGTGATTACTCTGCCGGTGAAATAAAGTCCCGTTGAGAGAGTCAACCTCTCTCTCTCTCTCTCTCGCTCTCTTTCTCTCTCTCTGCCATCGGTGACGTGCACGCTCTTCTCTGTCCTCTCTTTGGGGGATGCAGTCAGAGATTCCAGCGGTCGCATGACATGATGTATCCATTGAGGAGGGGGCCCCGTGTTCTGGATCAGATGCCAATGATTGGCTTTATCTCTCCCAGAAACTTTCCTAAAAATTGCATATTGAGCATATATGGCACATTAGGGTTCGAAACAAAATATGATCGAAATAGCAATATGGCCACATGCAATATACCCAAATTGTAGAAGCTAAAATCTTTTGGAGGTAAAATATATAATAAAGTACTATATTGCTGCAGAGATGCCCCTGGCCTACAGATCTTGTTCTCCAGATGTAAGACAACATGTTTGTTTGGTACACACCCCAAAAAGTCGCATCATCATGATTTTAAAAATTAGTACTTTATGTTTTATGTTTTTATTTTTATTTAATTTAGATAAATATCTAAATATTTCCTCATTAAATCTACTTTGTTTGTTCTTAAATCTGTTACCCTGTTGAAGACAGTAAAACCAGAGTCGTGAATTCTTTTTATAGGGTACGAGTAGGAAAAAGGTCCTTCAATTTCTTCTTCTTCTTCTGTAGCTGTTGTTGTGTTGGTGTATTACCATCTTCCATATATCATTTGATCTTCTGCTGTCATGTCTCATTTTGGAAGCAACCTCTTCAAATCTTTACTTCCACTTCAGGGGAATACTTTGTCAGAGGTTCTGCAAGGATATGTGTTTACCCTGAGACCGGAAATGCATTTTAATTTGATGCACCTCTCAGGAGTCTGTGGCTTACTGCTATGATAAGCTAAACTAAAGTACAGCGGATAAGTGCTACATGTTTCCCAGAGGGCACTGGTTGGCTCCTATTAAACACTTAACCAAAAGTGTTATATCGATTGGTGGTTATCTTGCCTCCACTTGGGCCAATATTGTCTGAAACGTCCGCACTGTATTTTAGATTTAAACGATTTAGGTGATGCTCCTATCGATCGAAGCTTGCAACAAGTTCAACTGCAGCATAAACACTTTAAGTAACCACCGCAAAGATCTATAATCCCAAGCAATCTGCATGGGCAGAGGAAGAGCGCCAAAGAAGTCGGTGCAAATCCAAGAATAAGTGGATATCGGATATGAGACTGTACAAAAGGTTTAACAAACAGACTGCCGCTCTTTGGTGGCAAATAGGTGGGGCTTTAACAGGAGACGTAAACAGATATGTTAAAAATACATGTAATAATAGACCTAATTTATATTCCACAGCCAAACTGATTAGGCAGCATGTTTTGATGTAGCTCTTAGAGTACATGCACATTGCAGTGTGTGCATAAATGTAATTATCATTTCAAAGCCACAATTTTCACATAAAAAAGACCTGAATAGTGTGTAAACACTTCATTAATCATATCCTCATCACTTTAGCTTTTGGTTCGGTTCTTTTCTGTATTAGCAGACTACATCTGGCTGTTCCCAGTGCTTTGATTTGGGCCTATTCATTTTCACGACATGAGTTGCACAGCTAATACACCTGTTCTAGTACGTCTCAATTTGTCTCCTGGATCCGTCCTCCCCTCCTTCCGACGTACAGTCTTTTAGAAATGCCTTGCTGACTGTCAGCTTTAGTGTTTGCTCCTGTTATCCCAGAGCATTCGCTTTCACAGTTTAAATAGCTTTAGCAGCTGCCGGGTGTCGCGCTGTCTGTCACAGTGGGAGGAGAGACGGTGTCTGGATTTAAAGCTCTTTACCTTGTTTTTTTTTTTTTTTGGGTTGAAAATCTCTTTCTTAATTCCTGTCAACATGGAGCTTATCTAGACATAGCTTCTCTTTAGTGAGAATGTCACTGATGTGTCGGATTGTACATCTAATTATTGATTTATTCATTCTCTGGCCTGTTTTATGCATTATTGATTGCATAGATTGAGGTTCATTTGCATTGCACTTGCCATTTGTTAATCACAGTGACAGCATTAGTCTTGTCTTGCAAGGAGGCACAAATTGATCTATTGTCAACTTAATATTTCCTTAAAACCTGACATATGATCATTAACAAATCACTTTGTTCTGCCTTGCTTGATAGACTTTGCATCATTCCCAAATAGCCTTGAATGTGTTGGACCTACATAGATCTCTTTCACTAATGCTGTCTGATATTTGATTGCGCTGCATTTCTGTTATCGTCAGATTTAGACAACCCTTCATGTACCAGACACATGCTGCGCTCCTCCAAGCCTGAAATTAAAATCTTTTTAGCTTTTTTTTTTTGAACCATTGTTGCTTGTCTTGATAATCTCAGTTTTGTGAATACACACTATAAAGTGACAGAGCAGTGCTTGGTGATTCATCATGCGTGTGGCTCCGAATGGTTCAGCATCACCTCCATAAATCAGTCAGCTCTTATGTTTGTCAAACAAGGATTTCTTTGTTGTAAAAAATAACTCCTGTGTGTTGCTGTGTCTCGTTGCTATCGGGAATGTCCCTGACAACGGAGAAGGAAGTACATTTTTTTTCAGTGGCCAATACCATGGAAACCAATGAGGGATAGAGAGCATCAAACATTTAACAGTTTCCTGTCACTTGTTATGTCACCAGCCTCCAATTTATTTCTTACATAATATGTGTTGTTAGCGTATAACTGGGACAAATCCTACCACATGGCCTTGACAAACCATTATAATATAATTCTAATTAACCATCTGAGATAATATCATTTGAAAAGTGGGTTTGTTGGCGAAGAGTGACGAGACGAGAGCTGACGCCTGATCTGTGCATCTGTAGGTGGGAAGTTTTCCTCTGCACTGTTTGAGATCCTAAAATAACTGAGAGTTGTACTGTGTTGTCTATGCTAATTCACCACCTTCCACAGGCTTTTTCCTGTCCAGCTGTCATTTAACGGGCCTCAGGCGAAGAGGGGGCAAGTCAGGAAAACACCCGCTTCTTGTTTAGATTAAGAATTCAATTTAGAGCCTCGTCTGACATCACATTATTATCTTTGTAATTATCAGTCACTGAATGTTGCACAAAACAATGCACTGTAATTTTTAATTTTAGAAAACCGATGTTTAAATAGATGAAATAAAAAAGTTAATGTCTATTTTTCACTCCTGGTGCCAAGGTGAAGCTCAACATCCCCCTCTCTGTGTCAGAATGTTATATCACATAGATGATTGCGAGATATTATTGATCATACATCTTTGGATATGTGTCCGTCTATATTTATATCTCTAGTTTGAAAATGGCATCGAAGGAGAAGATGGAGAGGACACCAGTGTTTTCTACAGTGTCCAATGTGTCACTGAGCATCAGTTGCACCATTGATGTTTGCTGTCATTGTCCGACATCTTGGGGCTAATTAATGGGATGCTGCGGTGCATGACGGAGTGTTGATTCACATCATTACATCCCGTCTAATCACAGTGGCATCCTCACACATGCTCTCACATGGTGGTATGCATGACTACATACACACAAACACACACACACACGAGAGATGGCTCAGATTGAATCTGCAAGATTCATCTCCTAAGATCATCTTTGAGGTGGACTTTTCATTTAGTGAGTTTAGCCAACAAGATACATGGATTTATCTCTCCAGCTAAGAGAAGGTGACAACGCAGGTCATTTATATTCCAGGCGTTACATCTGCACACTGCTTTCTGACCCCCTGAGCCTCAGCATCTTTCTGGGGTCTAGACCAGCCATTAAATTATGGAGCTGATAGGGACTCTGTGGCGTGGGTTGCCTAGCAACCTGTATTGAGTGAGGCGGGAGGCCTGCTGATAGGGAGATTACCAGGGTCCCTGATAAAGTCCTTCCTGCCATGAATGGCTGCTTATCGTGGTGCTGTCAGAGGGAAGATGTCAGCTATTAGCTCCCCCAAAATAGGAAGTCAGGCGAAGCGACATTGCAGGTGCCACACACCATTACAACATTTTAACCTGGCCGGTAAACCTTGTTTTACTTTGCAAGATGACAATCAGTGTTCAGAAATATTTCTTACGTCTTTCTGATGTGTGCTTCTCATTTTTAACTATCAAAAAATATCCCCGTTTTCTTTTTCTGTAGATGGAGTGTTTGGAAGGTGCCAGGAGTTGGCCGTTGCAAACCTGTACACATACGATATTTCTTCCTCTGCTCTGCAACGCCTCAGGATCCTCCTACAGAAACTGGCGCACAGAGGTACATACTGTTTGCCTGTCTGTCTTTGTCCGGGTCTCTCTTTCTTTTATTTTTTTTTTCAGCAGCATTTACCAGACATGTACAGGGCTTACAGCAAAGGCTTGTCAACTGCCATTGTTTGAAGCAAGCCAAATAAGCCAAGCTGTCTCTTTGGCTAGAAAAGCACAACGCCATTGTGCTAGAACAGGTCATTTGACTCATATCAGGCCATTGTTCTGCCATCATCGCCTTACTCCAGCAGCCAATCTAATTGGCTTGTATGCTGGTAGGACATTTAGAGCTAATTTTGTGGTTTAGTAACTGTGAGGTGTGCAGTGTAATTATGTTAGGCAGTCTCCCCTACTCGGTCAATGGCAGCAGCTAATGTGTTTGTTTAACAGGTGACATCTTCAGGCACATATATTACATTTACAATAATATGTCTTCGTAACAAAAGTAACCGTATGGCTCATTATAAATGAAGATAATGTAGGAATTTAAGAATCAGCAGTTCAAGTTTCCCAACCTGGATCCACGCTAGAGTCATGCTGAGAATTTAAAATTCTCATCTCCTCAGTTCTGTCACGTTAATATGGCCGATTTTATATTCATGTCTTGTACTGGCTGTGGAAGACAGAGCTTCTTCTTGCTGATGGTTGTTACAGTGTGAACAACAGCTAGAAATAACTGGAGCCTCCAGGCAGTCTGCTGTTATAGATTCATTGCTGTAACTGCTAAACAAATGGCTCTGGCTGGTCTGTTTCAACCATTAACTCTTGTAGAGGTATCGTCTGCCCATGAAATGCCAACAATTCTGTAAAAAAACAGCTTCAATGTCATGTATTTTGGAATATGTTCATTATTTTACGGGCCTGTAAATGCTGAATAATTTCCTAGGAAGTTTCCTACAAGTTAATATTTGCATTGGTGCTTGTTGATATAATGTGTACACAGTGTTCAGTTGCTGCATTTCTAATCAATTCATTCCTATTATTTGCTTGTTTAACCTGGAGAATATGTGCACAGCAGGCTGGCTGAGTAAAGTTTCCAATACTAAATTAATGATACATGAATATTAACCTGGGATTAAATGTAGCAGTTCTTTTAACAATTGCTTATAAACTCAAAAATCCAACTCAAAGAACAGTCTGTGCCTCTATTTGCCTTATAATTAGTACTAATGACATTCTTTTTTTTTTTCAGAAAACTTCTCAGGAAGTTATTAATACATTTGTAAGAAATTACAGACCTGTAAAATAAAGTGTTTCCAAGAAAATTGTGTATTTCTACTGCATATTTTCCCCACACATTTAGCAGCCTGTAACTGCAGTTATAACCCACCAGGGGGCAGTAGGTACCTTTAATACGGACCGTGACTGTAAAGGCCAACCCTCCAAACATAATTGGCTTTGCAGGCCACTCTGAGCTTAATATCTGTTAACAGGCGTGAACCAGTGTTGAAAATCATTAAGAGTAAGCAGTCGACCAGAGGAAATCAAAAAAAAAAGAAGAGTGGGGACAAATGCAGTGATGAATATTAAGCCAGACGAGGCCACACATTTATTTTAATTCTTGCTTAGAAATAAACAAATGAGAGTGTGGAGCATGAGAGGAGAGCTGGTGTGTAATTTTTTCCCCTGCTTCATTTTAAGAGGTGCTTAACTTTTTGGATTCTTTTCATCTTGCTTCTTGTTCTCTGACCTTGTGTTTTTAGACACCCGTTTACAGAGGCCTCAGACATGACATCATCACTTTGAATCATTTCCCTCCTTTTCTGTCTTGTAGAATCACATCCGCAGACACAGAGCATTATCTTCGGATGAGTCCACAATGCACTGTTAATACTTGGTGGTACGTTATTCTTATCAGCTCAACAGCTATTGAAGTGTCATCTTTGAGACGTGCAGGACTCCTTTTTTTTTTTTTTTGTGCCCAGACAGGGTTATTGAGACCATTGCACTGTAACCTAAATTGAAGAGTTGAAAAACCGGGGAGGAACATCAGTGGAATCGATTTCCAATCCTCTTTATCTTGCATTAGAGACGCAGGTAGAAATCACACAATCTCTGATCACTGCACAACAACAATGTCATTCAGATCAATATGAATTGACCCTTGTAGAAAAGGGCTTGGGTTGTCTGGATGTGTTTCCATTGGCAGAGTACATTGTCTGGTATTATATTTTCACTACAATACCTTCTGAATGCAAGGCCCTGTCATCCAATTGCAAATTACTTTTATATTACACAGCACCCAAGCAACTTTAGTATTCACTGTGTGCAGCCACAGCATGTATACACATTCAAAGCCAGGCTGCTGTCATATTGCTTTGGAGTTTTATGGCTCTGCTAAATGTGGGTGTGTTTGTGCTGACTGTGATTGTGTGAAGATACAGACAGGGGCTAATTCAGTAACTGGTGCATTCATTTGATGTGCAATATATTGAAATGGTGGAGCATTTAATTGAAGCTTTTTTTCATGTCTTTTTCTAAATCCCGCCCTAAAGAGAAATTGTCCAATCATTGCATAGCAATTGTAACTAGGCGCTGCAGGTTTGTCCAGCTTGTCTGACAAAGAACACAACTGTAAAATTATAACCAACTAACTAAACATTCTCTAGCTTTGTCTAACTAGCATACTGTCTACTTATTTAAAAAGGCAAGCGGCATGTCATTAGCTAACTATAATATTTTTGGAGGTAACAGGTTAGGTTACTAGCTCATGACTAGAACATCCACCTTGTGGGAGCCAAAACACAACTATATGTATAAAGTAAGGAGTTTCATTTGCCAAACCCTAACGTTAAATTCTTTTCTCTTGTAAATGTATTTGAAAATAAGAACAATACACATAGGCTACAACCCACTAGTGTGTTGCTTGTTAGTATTTTTTCATAGTAAGCTTCCAAACAATGCAACAGTTATGTCAGAATGAATAACAATTTATTTATCTACAGTACTTGGGCGAACTAGCTAGTCTACCCTGAAAACTACATGGACAGTGCTGCTCCTTATAGGCTTGTGAATATGCAGAGTTTTTGCCTGGGACATGTTAAATTTAGCCTCAGTCTTTTTACACAATATCGTGTACAGTATTTAGCCATTATGTGTAAATTAAAAAACCATTTAGAGGTTTATCATTATAAAACTAAACCAACAAAGCAAACTCACAGAGTTGTACGTTAGTCGTATGCATTAGCTTACACTAACTGATCATATCTGCTAGACATTCAGTTGACAAAATCCACAGTCAATGGCTGGAAATGAGAAGCCTTTTTGTCGCTTAGGTATGAAATTTAAGACCCACTATTTTAACAAATTACCAAAAATGACAATTGGTGAATCTGCTACCTTGTCTTTTGACTAGTTTATGGCATATTTTTCAATTCTTTGGCAGTATTTCCACTGTCAAGCTCTGTACTCTCAACAATAGAAAGAATCATGTCAGAATGTTACACTGGTGTACATGATATACCATGTTTAACTACACTAACCTGCAGTCGATTGACCTCCTGATCCTGTGCAGAGCGGTGGATACTTTCATAGTATAGACAAGTGGAGTAAGATGATGCATTGCGACATTTGGATTAGCTCCATTGACAGGAATCATCAGTCAGGGAGAATCAGTGACCGTAAACTGACATTATGTCACTCCAGTGCTACTGAAATCATGTTACTCATGGTCCTCCTTTGCTTCCTGCACAAACATGTCTCTGACAGACAATCGACAAAAACTATTGTTGTTTTCCCTCATATTCTACTCTGTCTGTTCCTTGACAACCTTGCTAGATTGTACTGCAGAGAAAAAAACCTCAGACACAGATACACTCACACGCTGCTGTGTGAAAACAAGAGTGCTTTTATTGAATCATTCAGCGTGAGTCCATGAAGTCTGTGAAGGGGGAAGGATCATTTCAAAGAAACCTGCTGCAGATTTTTACTCGGGGTAGATGTTGCCAACTGTTTTGCAGTAAAGGCAATATGAATTTACTTCAGTAGAGGTGGTCAGTGCCGTACATGTAGTAACACATACTATCTTGATCTTTAGTAAGCTTTCAGTAGTTAGAAAGGATGATAGCCTTTCTGACATGCTAGTGGGTCATTTATTACAAACTCATACTGTGCAGTCAAACTTTGTTCAAGTTCACAGAACTTTTATTTTAAATTCTTGTGATTTAAATATTTCACGACTGTAAATATATCATATAGCTTCAGTGAAGAGGGAAATTAAATATGTATTCATATTTTTTGGTCTGCCACGCCATTGCACTGTTGGTTTAAGTGTCAAATTTGGATTGACACATTTCATTTTGACTAATTAGGTAGAACTTGCTGCTAAATTATTCACGGTCTCTTCCATTAACGCCTTCAAAATCAGTTGGTGGACAGAAGGAAAGTAAAAAGGGGGAAATCTGCATTTGAAAAACACCAGATGAAACTGCAAGACGTGTAGACGGGATCCCATCTAATAGGCTTTGAATATTTAGAGGGCCCTCCCTCTCTCTCTCTCCCTCGCTCTATATTACACGGCAAACAGACATGAGGCCAACAGAAATATCTTGCTTGTTTGAAAGCTGTTGCACTAATGGCACGGCGTTAATTAACTGCTGCTTTTGCCCGAGACAGCATGCTATCCTTAACAGGTGAAAACTGGCTGCACTTGGTGATGGAACGTGCTCTTTCTCTGGACTTAGAGATGAATTTGCATGACATTTAGCTCCTCAGTGCCAGGATAATAAGCTGAGAGGTTGACTGAGAGGAATCTGCCCGTAAAGGCCCCAACACTTCCTGACTCGGTCTTTTACAAAGCGGCTCGTTTTGATTCTGTTATTTGTGTCGGCATACCTTTCCCATCACAGACACGCAGAACATGGTATGTATGGAAATGAGTGCATCCCCCAGCAGACAGATGGGATAGAGGTGTCACAGTCAATGAAGCCAGCCTCATCCTGTTCTGGCGCCATCACACTGAACCCATTTAACCAGCTGCAGTTAACCGCAAGTACCATATGGATCCTTTAGGGCTGAAGGCTGCTTTCCCCATCTCGACTGATGATAGCATAAATGATCATCACTGCACTGATATTTATAACAAGTACACACCACATCGGTTAAGCCATGGGTAGTTAACTGTCATTGTTGTACGGATGGATGGCTGAGCTGCGTTCCAGAACAGTGACAACATACGCTTCTTTGTGCTCCATTCAGCGTTGCCAAGACTGACTGGAGGCATCTGTAGCTGCTCTGCATTGCTCAGATCCTCATCTGGTGCTTATGAATATCTATGAGAATACCCAGTGTCTGTGGGTGAGAAACCAGGCTAATGAAGACATTCTGTGCTGTTGATACTTTAATTTTTTTGTATATGTTTAAACCCAGGCTGTTTAGTTTATTGATATGAAACATATCCACATCATTAGGAGCAGCATTGTTTCTTCAAATGAATCCGGTAAAAGGTTAGATATGTGGCAGCTAAGAATTTAAGCCTTCACAACATCATAATTACTTCTTTCACATTAAGAAAATGCTTCTGCACTGGAATGAAGTGTGATCAGTGAACATCCTGGCTCCTTGAAAACAGTATAATATCTTTGCCGATGGAATGCTGCGCCTCTTGGCTCATTGGGAATGGGGCCATGTTTTGGGTATCTTTTTTGCTTGGGTTACTCCATCTGGTCCTGGCACCACTGCGCTTTGCCCCTGCCCAGGAGTTCTGCATCCCAACTATGTGTTGGCAATTAGCAGAGATGTTGGCAAGGCGTCAGGCCGCAGTGTGACATTCTCCCTGGGCTTGTTGACTGGCTGCGGTGTGTGTGTGCACATGTCTGTGTATACATGTGCCCGTACATGTGTGTGAATGTTTAGTCATGGCTTTTTTTTTAGTGTTATGTTATTTTAGACTTCCTCCATTCTGATTTATCCCTGCTGCACCTTGTAAAGCTGGGAGAACTATAGTAGGAACAATTTCCCCAAAGCAGAGGACATAGATATGGTACAGTCACCAGCTGTACGGATACTGTGAAACATTTTTAACATTATTTCCAGTCAAACAGATGAAAGATTGTTTGGAATTTCTTTTCTTTTGTCACTTTATATTTATTGATATTTTCAAGCTAAATGAGTTGGTTGACACATTAATCAATGACATACTGTATGTTACGTCTTACAAGCATATATTCTGTATATAGTCCATTTTCCCCACTATTTTAAATATTGTTTACATCATAGTCTTAGGATAAAAGTAAAATTGTCAGTTTCTTGCATTGACAATTGCATACAATTCGTCCTTTGATGGAGGGCTTGCCTGCAGCTGTGTCCATGTGATGGCTTTCTTACAAGGAGCCAAAAGTATTTTAGATAATAGATATGTTAGATATATTCCATACATTTATACGGGCAATAAAACCTCAACCTCTCTTCCAAATGTATATTTTCCCTTATTCTCTTTAGCAATGCCAAGCAATAATTTATAAAATAATTAAATGAGAAGCCCCAAAGGTGTGAAAATAGTCAGTCATTTTGCTTCTAATATTCACTTTGTCCCTGGAAACAATTTCAGTCAGAGCCACAAAAATCAATAACAGAACTCTTGCCAGGAACTTGAGTTGGTAGTTTTAAATATTATCCCATTTCTGTTTGTTATAAACAGTTCTGGAGTTTTGTAATGTTTTGTATAATTTTAATTTTAGATGTTTGTTGTCTTTAATCTTAAATGCATCAATGCTTGTTTAATTTCTTTAGCTTGACCTGGAGGTGTCTGCAGAAATGTTATTTTTTCAAGGTTAAACTGATCCGAAAGGTATTTAAAAGATCCCACTGTTACCTCTTTGTTTCCAGGTTTGACATGGCAGGACGACATCACTCAGCAGGTCATCTCTAGAGAGCTCTCCAAACTGAGGATTGTCCCTCTCCACCATCAGGCCACACCCCCAAGCCCCCTGACTGCGTACACAAGCTCCAGAGACAGGAAATTGAGGCCTGCACACACAGAGCTGAGCAGAAACCTCCAGCAGTACCTGACGGGCCTGGGTTTCCTGACGCAGTCTGAGGTCGATGGACAACCAGGAATCCAACGAGAGGGAGCCAACGTTCAGGTAAGAGTCTTCTACACTGTAGACTCGTAGCAGTTGCTGATGTTGGAGTGGATTCGATAGGTGTGATAAGTCATGCAGATTAGTAGAAGAATAAAAGAGTCTCTTACAACCTGGAGGTGTAGAGTTGAAAGACAAGCGCATTTAAGAGCAGCAAGGGTCTAAAGAAAAATCTAGCTGCATTATGGGAAATGTAGAATCCAGTGTTTTTGGAGCTTAATCTATGCTAGAGAGACTAAAAGTCAAGATATCTCAGCCTCTGCTGCTTTGATAGTGACCCTTTTCAACTTTAAAGAAGTGCCAGAGTCCTTCAAGAAACTTGCTATATTTTTAAGTCATAGTGTAACCATTAGGCTTGATATATGGCATTTAGGTCCAGGGTTATGAAATATTGGTCCACAAAGTAAACAAACAATATAAATAAAACAACATGTTTTCCTTGGCTAAATTGTGGAAGGGCCTCTTCCTATTCCTTTTGAAAAGGAGTCAGTATGTATTTTGTAGGGGTCGCCCTCCTGTCCCTGCGCGGCTTTTGTTTCTCACTTTCTGTCTTTCTTCCCTCTCCCACTGAGCAGGGACCATTTTACACAAAGATCTTCCATCACCTCTTTACATTATTCAATCCTCATATTTAGGGTGGAAGCCTGGCTTTGTTTGAAATGTGCTCTGCATCCTTCATAGCCGAGCCGCTTCCTGCTGCTGTGTCAGTGCAGCCATAATACAAAGTTGAAGAGTTCAGGACCTTCCTTATTGATGAGATGGGGTCCTTTGTTGTGTAGCGTGATGGAAAAATGCAAACATGGTTAGCATGAATGGCAGAGCACCCCTGTCTCGCTGTGCTAATGCTATTATGGCCTCTCAGTATGCTGGGCTTGAAAAGACTGACATTTTCTCTATATACATTTGAAGGACAGAAAATAGCACCAAGGGAGATAGCTAGTATTAGTGCAGCAGCGACATGGATAATAATGCTGCTCAGTCAATCGGATATACTGTACGCTGAATTGAAGCGTGGGCCCTTATGAGTCAGACGAGAAAAATTATTTCTCTTCCTCACAGAGAGACGGAAAGGATACAATCACCCATTTTGGGGCCAATTTTAATACCAACTACAATGCCAAATGGTTAAAACGCCTTCAGATGCCTGCGTACCAGTGCATTGTAAACACATAATTCATCATGTGTCAAATATAAACTCATATGGCTAACTCTGAAATCAGATGACTCATCATTTTTTCTTTTCAGATAAGGGATTGCTGCTACTTCTCTGACAGAAGGGATGTGCTTTTAAAGTTTGTTGTCTGTTGTGGAAATGCATGAAATTACTCTTTGAGTGACACTATCTCATCTATGATTTCCATAATGTAATTTCCAAGGGCAGTTGTCTTTGATCTAGTATCCCTATTCATATCCTGTTCTGTCTTGTCGAGCCCAGGTTGCTTCTCTTTTTATGCTAAAGCCTGTCACAACAATGCTGACCCAGCACAACCCATCGTTCTGTTGCAGAGCTGAAGCTATGTTGAAGATTAATCATATCAATGTTTGATATTTATGTTTGATATATCAATGTTTCATATCAACTTTAGCTTTACAGAAATGAACAAAACTTAGAGTCTACAGGTACAGTAGCAGCTCTATGAGGCTGCACTCGTGCACAGCAGAGCTTTTACGCTAAGTGCTGGTAGGTATAATGTTTGCAATGTTCACCATTTTAGTTTAGCGTGTTAGCATGCTAACATTAGCTAATTAGCACTAAACACAAAGTGCAGCTGAACCTAATGGGAATGACATGTACTTTGCAGTTATTTGGTCGTAAAAAATTAAAATTAAGATTTTAGTGTTAGGAAAAATATGGATATAGTAAAAACACAAAACTAAATTTAATGACGATCCATCCAATAGTTGTGGAGATATTTCAGTGGGTTGATTTTCAGACCATCAGCCATCCCTGGAGTCACGATGCTAGCATGGCTAAAAATCATGTTTGACATATTAACATTGCTCTACATGTGGGCATTTTGTGTTGTAGAATGTTGACATCAAGCCTGATGGTCAACTGGAGCCCAGCCGGTCAAAACCCCAGCAGGGCTGGAAGGAGACCACTCTCTACAGCCTTCATAAAGGAGACGGCCAACCTCCAGTCACCAAAGTCTTCACCAAGAGTGGAGAGGGCAGACACCCCAAGCTCAGTACAACCTACTCTAACCGGGACCCAGGAAGGAGCGAACTGCTATCCAGCCAGCTGGGACGGCTTCTTGCGGAGGTACAAAGCAGTCAACAGGACGCCCCAGTTAACAAGGCTGCGTGGCCCGAAGGAAAGCTCCACTACCTCAGCTATATCCGGCCACCTCCGAGTGACCATGCAGAGTCTCAGGTGGCTTTTGGCTCCAAAACCCAAAGCCCTAATCTAGACAGAATCCTGTACAAGGCTGGATCAAACCGACTGACCGCCAAAGAGCCTCTTGGTGTTGTGGATGGTATGATCAGCTTTTTATAGATATTTCACCCACTAGCTTTTATATTTGCACAAATGTAACCGTTTTGTGTTTGTTCTTTTATGGAAAATTGTGGGGGGGTTATTTATTTATTTTTACCCTTAAATTATATTAAAATGTTCTCTTAGTGTGATTGTGGATTCTCAATTTGCTCTGTTTCCTGCCCAGAGCGATTCATTCAGAATATGATCAAGCAGCTGGGAAGGCACAGCATGAACATGGAGGCTTTGATGGGCAAAGACCTGGACCAGCTGGCTGAGGTCATCACAGGAACGCTGCAGGAGGTGGATGAGGAGCGGCCTGTGGTTGGGGCCCTGCCAGGACCTGGAGCCGCTGATTACAGGGGCGACAAGGAGGGCAACAGGGAGCCACTGGTAGCCATGCAACTGAATCAAGACCAGAACCTGAAATCAGACAAAGGGCAGGGTCTGAACCAGAAAGACATACTGAGAATGAAACAGCAAGGTGGGTGTTTGTTCTGTTGTGAAAGAGAGCTGGCATCGTATTGAGTAACTATGTGTTTATTTTCTGTCATAGATATAAGAGTATAAGGCATTCTGAATTTAATAATGCTTTTTGTAATCCATAGAAAGTGTTGCCAAATGTATTTTGAATCATAACTGTGTTTTCTTTGCTAAATACAAAAGAGAACTTCAGTTTTCACACAATCTGCTCACATACATTGTGTTTGTTTCCAGGCCAACAAATAGACGGTGCAGACAAAGAGCCTGTTGACAAGGTGAATTTAAAATTACTCTGCTCAACCAACAAATTGGTTTCTGAGGGAGCGAGACATGTCCAAACTTAAGCTTTATTCACTTTTGAATGTTACTTCAAATAGGGATGATTTGAAAGTTTTGCATACTAACATTTACTGTTAAATTATTAGAACTTGAAAGCAAAACGCACAACAAAAGGATCTCAAAATAATCCTTGAGTATAGTCTAACTTTAATATCTTCATTAAATTAAACTTTAAAAGCAATATGAATTAAAATAGTTTTTCATGATTCCATGAATATTTTGTTTAACCTTTAGTAAGTAAGTAAAGTTACTGAATGCACCCTTTAATATTTTGTACGGAAAAAGGATGTCATTAGACCTTTGAACAGCAGTCAGACTCAGAAATATCTGTGAATGCGGCACAAATTTGTACCTTTTAAATGATTGACACATCCAATAGAATTGAAGTCCGTATTCAAGGTATTAATTAATTTGTCCTCATAACTTAATAGACTCTCTTCTAAAGGGAAACGAAAAGTAATAAATACGTGAATGAAGGAGAAAATGTCTTCATTATTCTAAAGAAAAATCTTTTTTGATTCAACACAGCATACAGCGTTCTTTTCCAAGCTGCTGGACTACCTCAACCTGGAGCCCTTCGGTGATGCTCCACAGGTCAACATTGAGTCACCAGCTCCCCTCCAGAAAATGGTCGGGCTGGAGAATGTGCAAAGTCGGACAACACAGGGCCAAGTTCCCGTACCCCACCGCTATGAGGAGAAGACCGTGGCCGTGCCCGCGAAGGAAGGCTCCATCCAGCGTTTAACCGGTGGTGCAGAGGGGCCTGACGCTCAGGTAGACTCAGAGATCCAGAAGTGGATGCAGGGGCATGAGGCCCCAGCAGGGAAAAAGCAGCTTGAGGAGCCGCAGAAGAAGGACATGAGAGTCAAAACTCAGCTGGTCCACGTGGGGGTGAAGGAGTTTTCCAGCAGAGGGAAGGACAGACACTTTGGCTACATTATCACCGGCTCAGAGTGAGTATGATTCAGATAGCCAATATGACATAGTGAAATTAGAATGACCAGATTGTAATCTAATTTCTAAATCATAATATTTATAATTAATAATAATAAGTTGGTGCAGTGAAGTATAGTTTATAAAAAATAACATTAGAAATTATGGAATTAGTGGTTGAATCAATATTTATGTATTTATATAATACATAAAATAATGATTATATTAAAAAAACAAACAGTTATTCTTATCTTTTAAATATGGGGTGGTTTGAACTGGCTGCTTGCACCCAAATTCATTATGTAAATTTGTTTTGTAATGTAAATTTGTAATGTTTTTAAAGAAGGATCAGACTACTAGTCATGAATCATCAGGTGCCTTTTATTAGGATTTTACAGACACTATTCTATTACTGTTTGTGTTTTGTGTTGTTTGGTGTGTGTTTTCCTGTTGTGCTGTGTGTATTTGTCTAAAGATCCCTCTAAGGATGAATGTTACAAACTAGTTAGAATAAAGATAATGTGGTCAGACATACCATGTATTTGACCAGCGATATGTAATCTTCCTAATAAAAATAAACACACACACACACAATAAATAAACCTTCCTAAACAGGATTACATTGAATTTTAGAGTATAAAATAGAGACACACAATGTGGCAGCTGTCCTAGGTGACATTATAGATGTAGGCATATATTAACTGTGGCTTTTGCGTTTTACCGTTGACAGCAGTACAGACATGGACAATAGATTGATCTACTGTCAGTTACCTCTTTCACTTTCATCATTGTCCTTGAAAACTCATATACAAAAAAAAAGCATCACCAGCAACCTTGTAAAAACTACTCTCTCATTCTTGAGTAGTGTTTATGAACTGACTTGATGGCGTAGCTTACAGCATCGTATTATAGTTTATTGCTCCACTCGCCAGTTGTCAGCCGTACTGTTGGACCTGTTTCAAGGCAAGCTTATTTTACATACCTTAATACCAAGCATATGTCTACTTTGTTCGGTTACTTAAAACTGCCTTTGAGAGACGCACTTTCTGTCAAAACCACCCACATATGCATGTCTTTATGGGAAAGAATACTGTAGTTTGAAATCCGTAGTGTATGCAGCACCTGATTACAATAGAACGGATGATAAATCCCTCAGTGTGTGGGTATTACTGAGCCATATTACAGCTTTAATGATGATACTATGTCTGGAAGGGTAGCCAAGTTCCCTCTCTCTCCTTCTCTCTCACCTCTCAGACAGCTCAAGCTCAGCACAGATAAGTTCCTATCGACTGTGTCTTCGCCCCTGCTCCTCGCTCAAATCCCTTTATGGCGTTATCAAGTCCAGTGTCAGTGGGTTGTCCTTCACCTGTTCAACAGACGTGAGCTCATAAAGGTCCGATGGGCACAATCTTCGTCACCTTATTGCCACACATATACAGAAACTCAGATTAAGATGTAAACACACAGTATAGATGAGTATGCACTAGGGAAAGAAACAGGTCACCTTCTGAATGATCTTCCCATCATCCTCCTCCTCGTCTATCCTCAGCCCACCGGGCGGACATCTATAGTTGGCCTATAGAGGTGTCTGTATTTGCTGCAGACCTGATGATTGCACAGTTGTTATCCACAGCTCCTTCGCACCCTGCAGAGAGGCTACGCAAACCTGCTTATCTGACAGCTCCTGACATTGTGGTGGTGGTGGTGGTAGTGGGGTGAGGGGGATGGGGGGGTTTGGGGAATAGGGAGTGGAGCTCTGTGGAGGGGGGAAAGTGGAAAAGTATGGATGGAAGAGAGAGGGAGGCAGAGAGAAACCCAAGGGGAAAAGTGCTAGCATCAACAACCAAGTCACTCCTGGAGCTCTCCAGTTGCTAGAATTACCGCAGAGGGATGCAAACGTGTCTGGAATTGCTTCGGCGAATCTTTAACTTTCAAAACCCCTCAAAAAAGTGGAGAAAAAAGAGCCACCCACTCTCTCAAAGGTGGAGTGAATCAGCCGCTCATGCTCAGTACACTGTTCTGTGTTCTGTTACAAAAAAAAGCTGCTGTATTGTGGTGTCAAATGCAGGCTAAATAAAGGATCTCAGCACAATGTTTAGCTTGAATATGTGTAATAATTGCTGAGTATCTGAAAAAAGAAAACATATAACTGATAATGCATTCAGGACCCAGTCCTGCGTGGAATTGGTACCCAGTTCATTTCACATTTCTCTGCTATGGAGTGTTAACAAAATTCAAACAATATCTCATTATGATCCATGACTTTTTGGTGCATGTCACCTTGCAGTCACTTGGCAGTCTCAGTGATTCCAGGTTAAGCTGTCAGCAATAAAGTAGCTTTCCGTGTTTGTTTGCGTTTGTGTGTATGCCCTTCTCATTTTCTCCATCCAGCGCGTTGGCCTGCAGATTGCCTTTGTTTGGTCTATTTCCTTGGCGATTTACTCTCCGAGTCACAGAGCGGCCACGGACTGAGCAGAGATGAGGCATGGCTTTATCAGACCACCATTACACTTCACCTCCATTCCATTTGCACCTTATTATTCTCATCTCACCGCGAGGAAGCGTGCGTGCCCGTGTGTTTGTGTACTTTGTGTTGTCATGTTTTTTCTTTCAACGTGTGTGTGCGCGTGGGAAAGAAAGTGAATGTAGGCAAAGAAGAAGAAAGATGAGAGTAGGAAAGGGAGAGGAAGGCGCTTCCATATGATACAGCCATTACACCTCATGCAGGTTCCATTTGCACCTTATTGTTTGTCTCATTGCTGGAAAAAAGCAGGTGATTTACCAAGCCTGAAGAGGCAACTGATCCCTTTTCCCTCGGCACAGCTCTTTGTGTTTTTGTTTGTGTTTGTGCCTGGCTGTGTGTCTGTCTATGAGTGTGTACATGTGTGCAGTACATCCATTCAGACAGCTGTAGCTTTTGCTTTTGTGCAATGACCCATTTGTGGGTATGAATTGTGGCTGCATTTCCCTAAAAAAATTGCATTTTAACGGCTGGATAGCTGCGTGCATCTTGCATGGGTATGGCCCTCCAAACTTGTGACGCCTATTTGTTTGTGTGTTTCTCCCCCAGCTCCCTCACCACTGACCAGGGCTCGGACCTGATGGAGCGGCTGATGCAGAGGCTGAACCTCCACGCCGCAGACCTCACCCAGCTCTCGTATGTACAGACACAAACATCCCATAAACGAACCCACATTGTCAGAAATAATCATTTACATTGCCGTTTACAAGCCATACGTTCCATAAAGGATAATTGGAAAGGGTTTGAAACGGTTTTGTTTTGTGTTTTGAGCTCGGAGAAACCAAATGAAGGTTGTCCAGGCTCTGCAAGGTCTGTTTGTGTGAAAATGCCGTGCCATAGACTGTAGGCGTTTGCTTTTTTTCTGACCTTTTGGAGTGTTTGACTTCTCGTGGGGAGAGAAATCAGGCCTAATTACCTCCAGACACACACTGATCCATCTACATTGTATTTGAAACACTGCCTCACCACTGTTGTCACTGTACACCTTGTCAAAAGTGAGCAGTCAAGCTATCAAACGGCTCTCAGTTAGATGCGAAGAGAGAGAAAGGAAAGCAGCAGTGGATCGAGAGCTGGAAATAGAGAAAGTAGTCCAGCAGGAGGCCTTTAATATATTAATGAGCGGGCGAACTGTCCTTGAACCCGGGCTGGTTTCTGCTTGTACCATGGTTCTGCTGTACATTTGGTGTCAGTACATGTAGGAGGCAGAGGAGATGTGTTCGCCTAAGATCTGACAAGCCTTTCAAGGCGCTCCTGTAGGAAAAGTGAAGTCTGGGTGGTTCAGTAACACCCGCAGCATATGAACACCAAAGCCAGTGCACTGCAGTCTGTGGCTACACTGTAACTGTAGATAGAGTATTCTGGCTCGGATAGTAGCTATTGAGATTGAAATCTGTCTGACAGTACTCTGTGTCTAGTTCAACATTTAAAATACACACAGTGGCCTCAAAATAAATGCAACCAAGGAGACATTCTGATCTCTATCTTTAAATTTAAGCTTTGGATTTAGTTTTGATGAGCAAGGACACCAGGGTATGTCATCATGTCGGCACTGATTGAGTTAATCTTGTTATCACACCTGTCATTTGGTATCACTCAGAATCAACTCCTGATGCACAAAATGATTGATATCTGGATGCCGAAGAATAGCCAGTGACATTATTGCACTATACAATAATTCATATATCCAGTGGTGGATGGAGTATTCCGATCCTTTACTCAGGTAAAAGTAACATAGTAATACTTAAACATAAGTATTGCATTAAAAATGTTATGAAAGTTGAATTATTAATTTTTTATCAACAAAATTTAGTAAGTATCCAATGTAAAAGTACTCATTATGCACAATGACACCTTTCAGAGTGGCATATATTTATTTTATATTATATTATTGGCAAATTATTTCTGGTTATTATTACTTATAACATTATCCTTTGGTCAGTGGAATCTTAACATGACAATGCAAACATTCTGTATTTTGTTCATCATTGTACAAGACAGAGTTATGATTTGGAGCAAATCTTAAAAAGATTATTCATTATTTCATGTGATTTTGTATGCATTTGCATATATTGTTGTCGGAAAAAACTCCCTTATTAATATTATAGTATTGATTCTAACTATATAACAGAGCGTCAGACTTTGAAAATCCCTGCATTAATGTGCAAGCAGCATTTTAATGTTGTGGGTGGTTGAGGTGAAGCTAATTCTTTATATATTACTATGTAGTTTCATTCTTTCCTCCCCATTGTTTTTATGAAGAGTAAAAGTAAAGTGATTACTTGATCAGACATGGCAAGGCAAGAGAGAGAAACAACAACAAGAAAGGATAAAAATACAAATAAGCTTTAGTATGAATGGTAACATTTAGATTTTCTTATATGTACTTGAGTATGTGTGTTTATGGGGGTTGTGTGTGTGTGTAAGGATATAGAGGGAAGAGAAAAATAAATAAATAACAAGGCCCATAAGTGATATCTCTAGTCTGGCCCTGTGGACAAAGAGGTGTCAGGGTGGAAACGGGTTGGGTCAGGACCCAGTTTACTTATTTATCCATTTCTAATTTATTCTCCCTGTCTTCTAACCATGTATTTATCTATTTTGTTTTCATTTTGTTTGTGTTTCCTCCTCCTTCATTCCTTGCTTTCTTTGCTTTCTCCCTGCTTTAGCTTCATCCAACAAGGCATCATATTTTAGGAGCAGATGTGTGTGTAAAATAAGAATCTTTAAAGTAACTAGTAGGATAGCTGCCAAATAAACGTAGTGCACGAAGAAAGTATAATATTTTCCTCTTTCTTACAGAACTTGAGTAAATGCACATTTTTTCCACCGCTGCATACATCCACGATCACAGTGCATTAAAGCTTATAAGCCAGTGTGAAAGCCACATACAGATGATGCTTTGAATGAAGCTTTAACACCGTATTACACCTCATGTTGATAACAGTGTTCTATACAGAGGACAAATAAAAAAAATGTCCTCTTGGCTTGTTTATCCCCTTTCTCTTTCCTTTTACAAAGTAATGAAAGCGCATTCATGTAGAAATAGCCCGAGATGGAGGACGTGACGCAAGCCCATTGTGCCTCTTGCTGTGTGGCCACGGCAGGTGAGTGTTTGAAAGCCTCTGCCTGAATATGAGTCGGCTCGAGTACGAGAGAGAGCTGGGTCAGAGCACGCCGTCCTGCTTCAGGGGCCGATCGCTTCTTGCTCACTCCGATCAGCCCTGATAGGAAGACTGCAGAAGAGACTCTCAAATATGACAACAGGCAGGTGGAAAATAATTCCAGACAGAGAATATGAGAAGAGGCGGCTGGAGGTTTCGATGTTGTTGAGATTTTCAGACGCTGACACGCAATTATGTTCGAGTCAGCTACTACAGTAATCAGCACAGAATATTCCCTTTTCAACAGAGATTTTTTGGGATGATGATGATGGGCTGGTGTATAATATTTTCCTTTTTCAGATGACGTAAGCGTTTTACTCGTCAGAAACACTAGGGGGAGTGGGATACACACTCAAGTCCATCCTCACACACAGTCTGTGCAGGCAAACACACACACACACACACACACACACACCATACCAATATCCCGACAACCAGTCTGCACATACACACACATCATGTCCCAGCAGCAGAGCTAATATGAAGTCCAAGCTCACACATCCGATAACACAGGAGACAGTATGAAGTCCTCCAGATAACTTATCTGTCTTAACTTCATCTCCCAACTGCTAGTTTTGTTTCCCCTAGTATATTTAAATAGGGTTTGTGTGGTTTGAAAAAAAAAAAAATCATGTCAGTTCAATTTGAGATGCATCGAGATCTCTGGCATAACACTTTTGGCCAGGGAGTATGGAGACAGGGGTAAAGATTGTGGAAATATTGACATTTACGAGAGCAAACAGAGCCCAGGTGAGGGCATTATGGAAGGACATATTTTTTTCAGAGCCTTGTTTGTGTGTGTGTGTGTGTGTGTGTGTGTGCGTGTGTGTGTGATCCTATTCACAAATGCATCAGTGCACGGTTGGGTCCGTCTGTCTGGCAGTATCAGCTCATATATTGCCCCTGGCCGAGGGAGTGTAGCCGCCTCTGTAGCGGGCTGACTGATGGTGAGTGGGTCTGGGTCACAGCACTCTGGCAGTCTGATGAATTTGCCTCTCTGTCATACAGTCTGCAGAAGTACACTCAAAATGTATGTACACTTTCCAGGACTTAACCGTGAAGACATGATGAAGAGGTTGTGTAACGGCTTAGTGATTTAGAGCTGATGGAAAGATGGCACAAGTAGACATCTGAACACGCCATGACTAATTATTATATAAATTAAGGAGAAAGTATTGTCCCTATCCATGTTTCTGTGAAAGAGAGCCTCAGCTTTACGGACTGTCTCATTGTTTTGGTTTTCCGGGTCGCAACTTTTACGGTTTTGGCTCCCTCTCACAACTCTTATTGGTGTCGTTTCCAGGTGCAGCAGGCAGCAGTTTTCAACTCTAAAAATCGACTGTACACTTACTGCCCAGCACCAAACGGCAGACACAGTTAGCAACGAGCTTGTGAACACAGTGGGGGGCATTTAGCAGCTAAAGAGTCAGATATTTCCTAGACCTTGGGAGAGTGATGCATCTGACTCCCGCATTGAACATTTGCTTACTCATGGCATCATCATCAGTAACTCAGACATCACTGATTTTATTTAGATTTTTTTCTCTGACTTGAGGAAAAATATCTCACTGCTACATTTCAGGATTCAGAATTACCCTGATTGGCCCATTGGGGAACTACAATTACAGCTCAAAACAAGGTGCCATATTTGTTACTGATTGGCCCCGACAGGGTCTTCATCATTCGTGGGGGGATGACATGCTTATTGATGCCTTGTTGAAACCTGTTTTGAAAGACAGCCCTCCCCGGGACGATGAGTTTGCTGTTTAATTTTTCTTTTAGCCATCACAAATGCTCCTTATAAAATTGATTTTTTTAGGAGGTTACGGTAGACATGAGTAGGATTTTTTTCTTTACACGCTTCTTCAAAATATGCAGTTAAATACACTGTGTTTCCTGACCACTGCCGGGAGTTCTTTCAGTAGTGGTGTTAGAGTTTTATTTTATAACCAACCTCAGGGACCTTAAACATTTATTCTGCTCCAGGGACAGAAGTCTGTTGCTGACTCCTGACCAGGCAGAGGATAATATAGGGATCCAGGGACTACAGGCAGGTTACTGTAGGTGAAAAGAAAACAAGGTGCTCAGCTGATGTAGTTTGGCCAAATTCAAACTGAAAAAGAAAGAGAATTCATGATGATTCACATTTCTTTCAGAAATACAGGATTGGGTACTTTACAGCTTCTCTTCTCATCATTCACACCTTTTATTTGTGCATTCTGTCAATATCTGCGTTATGCTTTGCTTGTTCTTGAGTTTGATTATATGGTTGATGACAAGTCTCATATCTGTCCAGCGAATATGCTATAGCCGGTTAGCTTATCTAAGCACAAAGAATGAGAGACAGTTGGCCTGTGGTTGTCCAAATGTAAAAAAAAATCACATCCAGCACCTTGAAAGGTCACTAATTCACAGGTTATGTTTAATCTCAGTATAAAAACGACAAGTTGGCTAGCTGAATCCTTCTCATCTAAGTCTTGGCAAGAAAGAATGTCAATGTCAAACTATCCCTTTAAATACAGCTGCTCATTTTGCCCTATCTTTGCTGTTTTTCTGCAGCATCTTGGGCCCAGCTTTGACTTTCAGAATTGGCCCCAACCCCAAGAACGTGACCACTGCAGATCTCGTTCAAGTCGCAGGTAAGAGCTGTCTGTATTTTATCACCTTTCACACGATGAGCCTGTTGACAACCTTCACTGCGATTCTTCTCATTTTCACTTGCCAGACCACTCTGTCACCGTCTGTGCTTCTGTAAATGAGAACACAGATTAGTCTCTCCAGATACAGTAGATAGGCTGGTGTTCATCTTGTTCAGACAAACCCCTGTCCCAAAGAAGATTATCAACAGTGTGCAATGACAGATGACCATCAATTACTGAGATGATGAGTCTAGTGGGCACACACACACGCTCTCTCATACACACTTACAGGACAGCTTATTTGGTCTTCTATTATGTCCAACAGGCTGGCAGGTTGAAACAGGTTTACACCAGCCAATCAGTTAGAGTGTATGCTCCTCTGTGTGTGTGTGTGTGTGTGTTTGTGTGCCTGCATGTATGCACTTGTTTGATGTAGACTGATGGAGAGCTGTCACCCACAGAAAGGAGGGTTGTCAGTATCTGTTGCCTCCGCTCCCCTGTTCATTGTCTGCACTCCGATCTGCCTGGTGCTGGTGTCGGTGTGTGTGTGTGTGTGTGTGTGTGTGTGTGTGTGTGTGGATGTCCTTGCTTTGGTCGGAAATGACTTTGAGAAGCACAGCAATACTCCCAACAGTCAATATCATCCAATATCACCCTACTGGAATCAACATGGTGGTGTTGTTATTGGCTGAAATGTGTTGCTGCTCCACTTTTTCTGCGCAGCGACATTTTTTGGCACCAACTCGTTTCTTATTAGGGATGTGCTGGATGATGGCTGATGTTACAGATTTACTGCAAGGAAGGTTGGGCCGGGGGTTGAGCTTCGGTTCAGTTTCGAGTGTGAGTTTTTGCACGTGTGTGTTTTGTGGGATTACAGTGTGTATCTGTGTGCATCCCTCACCGTCCTCCCATTTTTGTAATGTTTGTTTAACAAAATCATTAAATGAGCAAATATTGCAGGTGCTGTAGATTTACCTCGTCTCCGTGAAGTGTAATAATTATACTGTATCATAACATCCTGTCTTTTTTCTCTTCCTTCATCTCTTCTTCTCCCTCCTCTCTTGTGTGTGACTGACTTTGATGAGGTGGCGTGTGGTGAGAGCTAATGACAGGCATGAGCCGGGCTGAAATGTCACACCAAATGTTAAGTCAACATGATCATTGGCCTGACCCATGTTGATGAATTATGAAGACAGCCCACCTGAATTGTGATTTGTAAAAGACAACGGAAGGAGCCTATCAAACTTCTTATGGTTCAGATGCATCAAAGTTGTCATTCAATCCCGACTGACCATGGGCTGCAGCTCTGAAATGTATTCAAAATGGCGCTTGGAGATAGAAGTGGTTAAATCCTTTGTGATTGGAGCTACTTGTGTGCCCCCACTGACCTTAGATCAAATCGTGCTGCAGCTTTATCTCCTGTGCCCCCCCTCCTACCTTATTGTCCCCCTCTATTTCCACCACAGTGTGAAGTGGGGCGGAATTCCCACTCTCCCCTTGATATTAAAAACAATGTGAAGTGAATGCAGAAACTCTCCTTTCAGTATTTCAAATCATTTTCTAGCTGTTTTCGAACTCCAGATATGCATGCATGGCTTTGAATTCAGTACAATATGGCAATAGTGGTTTCAAAGTGGTTACTAGGTTGTGGAGCAACAGCATGGTTTAAGTGGTAT
Source organism: Micropterus dolomieu (assembly GCF_021292245.1). Classification (NCBI taxonomy): domain Eukaryota; kingdom Metazoa; phylum Chordata; class Actinopteri; order Centrarchiformes; family Centrarchidae; genus Micropterus; species Micropterus dolomieu. Next base: position 38,445,373 of record NC_060150.1, on the reverse strand, counting down.
CTGAAAATCAACCACATGCAGAGGCCACCTGGGTAATCCTGGTTGACCTTGCCTTATGTGTGACTCTGCATAAATGACGTGGCCTCTTAATGAACTCATCAAAACCCCTGCTGTATTCTGTGCTCAACCTGCTGCTGAGAGCCTGCACGGCATGCTTTATAGCAGCTATTAAACTAGAAAATCTAAAAGTGTGGAATGCTGTTGTAAATTTAGCAAATATATTTTTCTTTATAGCTGATTAATAACCATTAACTAAGTAGCAAGTAAATACATTTATTTATATAACAACTTTCAAGAACTGATGTGCTTCACAATAAAAGACAAAAAAAAGCTATTGTCAAGAGCGGATTGAATAAATACATGAATAATCATCTCAATCACAATTTTTATGCTGGTCAAGACTGTAGACTGTATAACACGTAAGCGTAGTGTCGGTGATGTCAGCCTTAGGTTTCTAAAGAGCCGTTGTGATGCTCAATGTGGTTGGCTAATCCAAAAATAAGCAAAGAGGTGGAGCAGACGCAGGCTGAATGAAGCCTGGTTGCTGAACCACCTAGCGGCTAGTCACTGCACAGTGAATGGAAAAATTTGCTGTAGAGACCAAAACTGGAGGTTGACTCGCTTTATGAGCAAAATGGCTGCCCCTAGTGGCGATTAGATGAACTACAGTTTCTGCGTTTTGTGTTGGTTTCATTTTTCAGCTCCGGGGGTTACCGCTGGATCAAGACTGAAAGCCTGCATTATGGAGGTTAGAGAACAGAAGAGGATGGAGAATCAAGACTTTCACATTTCTTATCACCAGCTGGGGCAGAAATAAGAAGTTCTGCTATAAATAATTATATGCTTCTCGATTTTTTTTTTTTTTATAGCATTGAACCAATTTTGGTGACTAGAGGAGGTTTTCATTTTGCTAACTAAACTATTACTTACTAAATATTAAATACTAATTTGATCACTGGAACCAGTCTGGTCTACATCCTAAGACAGAGGTCACTAATAGGCGGACCGCGGTCCGGATCAGGACCCAGCCGCCGTCCTCTCCGGACCGCCGACCTACAGCACATTTATTATTGAGACTTACTACCTCGTGACGGAGCGTTTCTATTTTAACCCGCGCAGCTTCTCTAGCATTTACTGTACTGGTTTAGAGGACCAGGAAACTCACAGACCAATCGCATGAGCTCCAATCGTCTCATGTGACGCTGCTCAGCCAATCAAATCTGTGCATACCGATGCTTGCGAGTCGAGTCCGCGAGATTCACCAGAGACGTTTTGGAAACACACCCGAATTGAGGAGACGAAAGATAAAAGAGATTTCACATGACTTTTAATCAAGAATGTACAGATTTTTACATGTACATTCCTCCCACGGGCAGTTCAAAACCAGAATATCTCATAGATCTCCAATATGCTAGCTGGAGCTCACGTTTCTCACTGAACAACAGAAAGTAGGAAAGTGG
>NC_060150.1:38429987-38443813 GCF_021292245.1 Micropterus dolomieu | reverse complement strand
AGAGAAGAGGAGGCATTACAGCTGTTCATTTGTTATGATGTGTTGAGTGTTTATTATAAAATTGGTTAAGACTACACTTCATCACTTCAAGCTACACTTTTTATTAAATTTTTTCTAAAAATTAGGCACTTTAGTTTACTTAAATTTAGAATTTATATTTGAATAGTTATTATTTATTATCCCTCCAGTTTGATGTGAAAACTGACTGAAATATTATTTGATTTGACAGTCCGTTGTTGACTAAAAACATGTGTTGATACAACTATAGGTTATAGTACTGAATGATAACGCAAGTTCGTCGTTTTGATGTTCCGGACCTTTGCTTCGGGAAATTTTCTCTAACTAGACCTCTTTGAAATCTAATTGAATACCCCTGTCCTAAGAGATGAGGAGTCCCAGCTTTCAGCGGGGTAACTGTGGGGCAGTTCACTCTGACGCGGAGGTAAACTCCCTTCACCTGAGGAAAAGCGATCACCTTTCAGGAGTGTTGGGAAAAAGACGCACGAGTGACAGGAGTCTGACATTCCCAACCACGAGCAGCAGGATATGCCAAGGTTCACCAGAAGTGACCGGCGCCATTTTCTGAGGTCTCCTTGCTTCACTTCCAACTTGGCCTCGACTCTGGCCCTTGTCCCGCTCTTCCTTCAGTGTCTGCAGGAAGTCAGCTGGGATCACTGACCGGACGTACTAATGAGGGCACAAAGATTGTGGAACACCAACCCATAGATTTTGATCATTATGATCCACCATAGACGGTCTGATGTATGTAAGAATCACACGCCTGAGCAGCAAGTCCACAGTTAACAAATAAAAGAACAAAAAGAGCTACAAACAGGTTAAAACAGGCATGATCACTCATTTATCATAAGCATGAGAATGCACACAAATTTGTACTCAAATGCTGCTTTATAGATTTGTATATATTATTGCTGAGTTACAACTAACAATTATTTCCATTATCAACTATTCTGTTGGCTATTTTTTGATTAATTTATTTATATCTTTTTACAGTGATATATTTTAGGTAACAGAGAAAAGAAACATTTAAGAAGCTGAAGTTAACAAATGTTCTGAATTAAATTACTTAAATAGTTTGATTATCACAATTGTAGCTGATTAATTTTCCTGACGGAAAATTATTTCAAATATTGTATGATTTATTATAAATGGATGTGGTTAGTTTGTTATACTTGCACTGTACATGTACATTCAGATGCAACAATATATTAAAACTTTACCGCTGTTACCTTGACTGCACTCTGCAGCGCATGAATGAGGTTAATATGGCTCTGCTACATTCTGCTGTCCATCTATCTGCCCATCAGTTCTATTCGATGTGTTCAATAGACAAAGAATAGACAAAGAGACTCGGTTGAAAGGCATGGACAGTATAGAGGAGATTTGATAACTCATTGAAAAGCATCTTTTGGGCAGCAGGTTCTTAGCGGCTGTGTGGTGAAAGGCCTGCTGGGAGGTCTGACTGTATTAGTGGAGGTAGAGGCTCTTGTGTTCTGCTCAACTGGAAAACCGCAGGACAAAGACCCGCACTGCCTAATCCCTGCTCGGCTGCAAAACAAAAGAGAAAGCTGCTGCTTTATCAAAACTACAAGGCATTCTGTGTGTCCGTGTTTGTGTGCACGTGTGCGGATGTGTGCGTGTTTGTGTGTGCGTGTTTGTGTGTGTGTGTGTGTGTGTGTGTGTGTGTGTGTGTGTGTGATTTTTTTTTTTTTTTTTTTTTGCAGCTGTGTTCATGCTGTGCCAAGAAAATGATTTATTCAATATTTGATGAAGTGGCAACCAAGCTGTTAAAACCAATGCTGAAATGTGTTTGTTTAGAACTTTTTAGCCGTCTTGCTTCTTCTCTCAATCTCGATGTGATTTCTAAACATGTGAATCACCTTCAGCTGTGGGAAACCAGATCTGCCGGAGTTGCTTTTGCTCATTTTGTAGTTTATGATGGTTTCCACTTACATGTTTGTGCACTTTATAGCGAATAGGTAGATATATGTGTAGGAAGGTTGTTTTTGCTTCATGAAGTGTCCTGTCATTATTTTTTTAATTGATGATATAGATGTGATCAGATATAGATGTGATATAGATAGATCAGTCATCTTGCAGATTTTCCACCCATTTGTGTGATAATTACACTTGATGTTTTCGCTTCCTGATGAATGGTTGTTATGTGATGTTATTTAATTGATCAGCAGGTTGTGTGAGTGTTCGATATAAAAACTGACACCCGGTGTGGTTAGGGATGACCAGGCCAAACACCGTGGTGAGGGAGTGCATATGTGTGTGTTAAGAGAGGCTGGTAGGTGGTGGGTGGGAGCTGGGTGAGGACACTCCTATTGTCTTGGCTGTCACGGCTGGGCGACCTCTGAGCCCCTCGGAGGCCCCAAAGGCCCCAAAGGCCAGGCCACACCAATGAGTCCGCGGGCCCCCAGGCCGTGAGAACCCCGGCCCTGGTCAATGAGTGCTGGGAGCCTGGGGACCCTGGGAGCAACTGGCTGGGCCATCTGGACCAAAGAGCAGAGACCCTGACACACGGCTGTCACCCGAGGGAGACACGCAGAGACGTGGACGTAGACAATGTCTGTCTCCATGTTTCTGCCTCTGCTTCTGTCACACACGCACACACACTCTCACTCACATGTGAGTGACAGCAGAGGGGAGACCACGGGAAAGTGAGGAGGAAAATGTTGGTGAGAAAAATTCCTGTGTATTTTGGGTGGAAAACAGCAGTCAGGTTACCTTTAAATGTTTTAACCGAATTCACAGGAAATCTGCACAAGAATATGTGGAAAAAATGTTTCCATCCACTGCTGCTATACGAATATTATGCATCAGGTGCATCGAGATAAACAGTTAGTGGCGCAAATTTTCAGGTGCCATTAAACCACTGCTGAAGAAAATGGTGCCCCGAGATGACATGATAAAAGGGCGGCAGTCAAACCCCAAACAAACAATAACAGAATTGAAATATGGCATTTATGTTTGTTTCATGTGTTACAGTCTCCTCATCGCTCCGCACAGATATGACATTTTTTTCTGCCGCAATTTTCCGTCTCTTTGGTGGAGCAGAAGCTTCAGTGGAAGTTTAAGTCACACGCTTCATGTAAGTCATGGTTTATTCACTAAGACTGTTTCCAATGCACCTTGTTCTTAGTGATACATCAACTTTTCCACCTCAGCCAAGCATGGAAAAATGTTTTCGCAAGATTTTATTTTATTTCCACTCAGGTTTTTTTTAATCCGCAAATTGAAAATTTGCATAAAAACAGACGGATGTAAACATACTTATTGAGAAGTTTGCCCTAAAGCCGAGAGGAGAGACTTTGTGGGCAGATGTACTCCGCCCACACTATGTCTATTGTTTTGTTCTAAAATCATAAGAGAGCCAGCCTAAATATAACTGGGTTTCTTTTCCATGTTGCTCCATTTGTCTCTGTCTGTCTGCCTTATTCTGTCTGTCTGTTCTCTCTTCTCCGTGGGAAGGCCTGGTACTCTCTCTGATCTGAGCACACACACACACACACACACACACACACACACACACACACACATACACACACACACACACACGCTCGCTCGCTCGCTCTTTCTCACACACACACATGCAGACAGCTCTAAAGTGAAAACACAGTAGCTGTGGCTGCATAATGGTGCTAGCTACCATTTGAGTGGTGAGTGGTAGTCTTTTCCAGCTGAGCAGATTAGCATAGATCTCCCACGCAGACAGAGTTGACCTTCACTCTGGCAAACACTTGTCAAAATGCCAACGATAATTACCAGCTCTCTTCGCAAACAGCACATAGGTTTATCCACCTGCATCTCAGGCGTGGAGGACAGATCTGTAGTGCTATAGCTGCCTGTTTTCGGACATACACTGTTTGCAAAGTATATAATGTAAGCCGCGGGAATTCCTATGTGACACTGGTGTGTGTCTGCTCTCTGCTTGATAATGCAATATTTACCATTCGGAAGTTAGCAAGCCGCCAGAGGCTAAAGAAATAAGTGTGAATTAAATTTTCTGAATTTTGCCACCGCTTTCAATATGCTCATGCCCAGGCACAGTGTTCATACGGCTGAAATGAAATTAGTTTTGTCAGCGTGGGTTTGCACGATCAAGAAACATGTCAAGAAAACCAAGAAAAGAGACTGTTTTTTTTCTTTCAATACAACAGAGCGCAGCGGCGTCTGTGTCGGATGCTTGATTGTCTGTGTGTTCATGCCTTAACATCTGTATCAATGAGCGTAGAGGTCAGAAAACAACCCGATGCCCCCCCCCCCCCCCCTCCCTCCCCCTTTCTCTCCCTGGGCGCTCTCCTCTCTCCTCCTCATCACTGGCTGCCCTCTCTGGTTGAGTGCTTGAATGTGCTCAGTTCGGTGATCAAAGTCTTCCTCAGTCTCTTCTCCTCCATCGCCCCTGGCTCTGTGTGTGTGTGTGTGTGTGTGTGTGTATGTGAGAAGGTGTGTGTGTGTGTGTGTGTCATTCAGCTACAAGCCCAGCTCTCAGTCGTCTAAAACGTCAGTCTCACTATCTTCTTTTAGTCTCAGTAGTACCCTGCCAGGCTCCCTTGCATCATCTCCCCGTCTGCTAGAGGGCACACACACACAAGTATACATTTATTTATATATATATATATATATATATATATATACACACACACACACACACACAAACACAAATGCTCAGTGATGTTTATTCGAAATGACACATCTCACTTTTCTGTCTTCCTTACCATTTATGCATTGTTGATCTCAAAAACTTCTGCTGTCTGTTGCAATAGGTAAACTGCAATTTATTCAGTCCATGCATGCATGCGTTTGCGTGTGTGCACGTGTGTTTTCTTGCTGCAGGATGCTAGATAACCAGAGCTGTATGAGTCACACCACACTGCTAAATATTTCTGGGGTTGTTTTTTGTCTAAACTTTTCGCCTCTACCAGAGTATCAGATGTCTTTTTAATTCCAAGGTCACAATGCTTCATCCTCATTTATTTATTTATTTATTTATTTTATACACCTCTACTCTCTTCCACTGCCTCCAGGAAGAGAAAATATCTCAAAATGTCAAAGACAGCTATTAAACCCTAACAGGGCGTTCTGGCGTCTGGAAAACAGTCTAACACATCCAGCTTTTATCCGTGACCCTGGCCCAGAGATCGAACTTTCATCAGCCAGGAGACTCTTGGTGCTAGTCTCACAGAAAAAAAAAGGTGTCATATGGAAACATTTTCTATTGTGTTGAAGAGCCAAGAATGTTCCAACCGATGAATTGGGCTGTGTCTTACGCTGCCCATTATCCTCTTTATCCTTTTCAGTCGTGCTCTGTCTCGTTCTTGCTCTTTCTCCATGCACTCCTGCTCTTAGTTATTCCTTCCTCCTTTACGTCAGTATTATCCCTGCACCTCAGTGTAGGGTCAGGGTCGCACTGCTCCTGTAAACATATTTACTGTGTCAACATTGCTGTTGCGAAGCAGCTGAAGACAGTAACAGGTGCCTGTCAACAGCCGGCCAGATCTCTAGTGCATTAAAGGATCTTTGCTGTAGACAAGGATTAGTGTCGCCTGGCATTGTTTGTTTGCTAATTCCATCTCCAAGGTATTTGTGGAAAATAGGCATGAATAATTGAAAGCGATTTCTAGTGGACGAAACGAAGCTATCAGCGAACGGAGAGAGATTAATGAGTAGGGGGTGAAATACAACGCAAATTGGAACAACGGAGCAACCTTTCTCAGACACCCGCAGAGACCCTGAGTTCGTAAACAAAAAATTGAATATTCATTGTTTCATTGTGGTAAAAAAAAAAAAAGAAGGCTTGAATACATGAGAAAGACATGGATTAAGAAAGGAATACAGCATTACGTTTAAATGTGAAGTGTGTCAAAGCATGATGCGGTGGTATTAAGGTTCCTGCTCAATTGCCAGTACTGAGCACTTTTAAATTGAATCAACAAATGCTCTGTCCTACAATGCGTTTTGATAAAAATCCAACTTTCTGACAAGGTTATGAATACATTTGTCCTGGTGTCTACGCTCTTAGTCTAAACCCATAAGTACCACTTTGAATCAGTAAGTGTTTGTGTACGTTCTTGAAGGAAAATGACAGCAGATTTTGATTTAGAGTCTCACTTTTAACTTGTTTTTAATGGCATGACATCATCATATCATAGATACCCATGTAGACCACACACTCACTGAATGAGGGCTAGTTTTCTCTCCCCATGGTAACAAAAATGTAATTTAATGGCAGAAGGTTTTCCTGTCCTTTAAATCCAGGCTAAAGACATATTTCAGTTGCTATTAGTTATTAGCTCATTAGCCTTCCTTAGTCAGTATGCAGAACCTGACCTGCATTACACTCAACCTTCACATGACAAGAGTGCAGTAGTAGTGTTTTTATATGATTTATGATGTGTACCGTTAAACAATATAGGTTGTAGAGATCTTCCCCACCGTCTGTATTGTTGTAGCTTTCCCTTTAATATTTCTGGTTGTAGGCAATTTTGCCAGTCACACTTGTGTTGTGGCTCAAGGAATGACAATTTCAGCCAGTTGGTTCATCAGTTTGATTCAGACTGAAGTATCCTGACCTGAACTATTGTATGGATGGCTGTTTCATTTTGTACAGACACTCATGTTCGGAATTACAAACTCCCAGGAACGGGAGCACGCAGTCTGTCATTCAGCAATTGGAACAGCAGCAGACTTGATGACAGCAGGTCCCGTTAGTGGGCGCGACCTCACATCTCCGAAAACGTTGTTAAAAATACGGAACTGCATTCCGTGATACAGTAACAGCGGTATTATAACAGTTATGAGTCTTCTCCTCCACCATTTCCGCTTGTTGGTGCGAAATGCATTCTGGGATACTTGGCTATCCAAAGTCCACAGAAGCCCCCACCCTATGCATGCTTGATAAAACAAAAAACAAAATTGCCTGCAACCAGAAATATTAAAGGGAAAGCTACAACAATACAGACGGTGGGGAAGATCTCTACAACCTATATTGTCTAACGGTACACATTATAAATCATATAAAAACACTACTATAGATTACTGCACTCTTGTCATGTGAAGGTTGAGTGTAATGCTCGATAAAACAGGCAGAGCGAGAACACATCCGGGTATTTGACTGTAGATGGGAACTTTTGAACTGGAACAGCACTTATGGTGCGACTGATGACGTTTCACAAGTCCACAAGAACACAGTTACAAAAAAGAATGCAGACTGAGAAACAGCTATTATACCTGCTAAACATGTTAGCATTGTTATTGTGAGCATGTTAGCATGGTGATGTTCACATTTAGCATAAAGTGCCCCTGTGGATAAGTACAGCTTCACAGAGCTGCTAGTAATCTACTATGATTGTTGTAGTTGTAGTATCTTGATTTACCAGGTACCAGGTACCAGGTTTAATTCACTGGATTATTCAAAAACAGACATTCCCATCTGTCTTAATCTCTAAATAGTTTTTCAAATGATTTTCCTGAAGTTGTACTATATCACAGTAGATATCAGTACTGCAATATGTAAATGACAGTACGCTAATGGAGGCTTTTTCATATTTTATGTATATATATATATATATATATATATATATACACTAAGAGCTTATTTCGTCTTGATATTCCACATAAGTTTCTCTAAAGATTTGCAGTGATACATAGTGAACATTAAAAACTAATGAATATGTTATTTGGATATTTGTTTGGTACAAACAGTTCCAGTTTGCAGACTCGTCATTATGTGACTCCACATTTTTATAATTGATCTCCTCTGGCTTTGAGTGTTGATGATTTTTATCTGACCAAGGACTTTACCATGATCACATTTCCAGCTGAGCCAGGCAGGATGGCTGGCAACAACACATTTTCTCACACATGGTGTTGAACTTAATAACACAGCGGCTTACTCGCTTCGTGTTTTATGAACTGGCAAAACGGCACATTTTGCCACAAAGTCATAACACATCAGAGTTTTTCTCATGCCTCTATGCAATGCATCTAAACACAATGTGCTAAAGTAAAATGACAGAATTATCAATATAGTTCACAAAGACTTGAACATTTTGATGATTTACTTTAAAAAACAACAACTTTCCACTGCCTTGTGTCTGCAGCCACCTTTGGGATCTTTGTGTTTTGTATTCTTTGTCACTACTCCATAAACTGCAGGAGCTGAAGGCACACAAGATTTCTGACCATAGAGATGGTGAATACTTGTTCAATTCTGGGGTTTAAGCACCATGTTGAGCAGAAAATCTAACCTCCTCTTCGGTTCTGGCGCCACCAGTACTCTCTTATTCCCCTTGCGCTTCATCCCAACCCCTCCACCCCTCATCTCGATACCCCCCTCCCACCAATCTCTTCATCTTCCATGCCTGTACCCACAGTGAATGCTACTCCAAGTGAGAGACCGTGTGCTGATGGCCCTCATGTCGAGAACAGCAGGTACTTGTGCATCGTGTTTGTTGAATGCACAGTGGTGTGTACAACTGATGGGTGCTACTTTATGAGGCAGCAGATACAAACAGCTATGTAAATGAGCTTCTTCCCATTTCTATGACTCATAATTCAATAAAAGAAAAGCATTATACAATTTGAAACATTTCCCATTATACTGTACTGAAAAGGTTTATATATGGTGTATAGAGAGGTTTAGCTATAAGCTTTATGTTCCTGTTTGTGTGGGAACAATCCAATGTAGTAATGTGCATCCAGAGCACATTTTCACTGCATATAATTCTTTCTTGCTTCATATATGCTCTAAAAGTGAAAGTCTGTTTGATGAAACAAGACAAAGTAATTCAGATCTCAATTTTTAAATCATATTTAAACCCTTAAGCAGAAATGTAACTTAAGATAATCAAATTTTAAGGACTCAATAATAATCCAAATGAATTGTAAGGGAGGAATATGTTTTCTTTATGTGTAACATTTAAATGGACATTAAAGCTATTTATGGACATTCAATTTTTTTTCTTATTATCAAAGACTTCTCCTCGATGTACTGTGGCATAGATTGTATCCAATTTGTACGTTTCTTTGGACAAAAGCGTCTGGCAAATTAATGCATGTAAATGTAAAAAGACTTTTCCTGCTATAAAAAATAATTTGAAAGATAAAATTGTACACATAGTGGCTTTAAGTTTTTAGGTGTTTTAATGCAGTGTGAATTGAGTGAGGTGGCTCATAGAGCAGAAATCCAAAAGTCTTATAAGGAGGTAACTGGTATTGATCAACAACCAGAACACAGGAGATGTAATATAGTCATTTTGTATTTTCCCCCCACCTTTTAAATTTATCAAATCTTTATAATGGCATTACAATCAGGCTACAACTAATTATTATTTTAAATATTGATTAATCTGCTCAATTTCTTAGTTTTTAAAGCATCAGAAATTTGTGAAAAATGTCAGTTTCACAAAGTTTCACAAATCACAGTTTCACAAAGCTCAAAGTTATGTCATTGAATCACTTGTTTTAACTAATGAACTAAAGTTATTTCATTTACTATCAAATAATACAAAGAAAAGCAGGAAAATGGAATGATTAACACCTTTTGCTTAAAAAATGACTCAAAAGATGGATTGATTATCACAATGGCTCAGATTATTTTTCTATCGGTCATCTAATCAATTAATCAAATCATTGTTTCAGCTCTACACAACACCGTCTGACTCAACTTTGTTTGCATCACAACCTCTTGGTCTTCTCTTAACCAGCTTTAAAACATTCAAAACTGAATCAAGAGTGATTAATCTATACTTGCAAAAACTCTCTAGATTGAAGTTAAAGATATATACTGAAGATATATATGTTGTTTTTTATGTTGAATATGGCTGTTAATGGACTAACAAAACTGCACGTGTGTTTCAAAGAGGCAGCAGATGACGCTTAAAGGGGTACGAAGCCACGAAAGGCTGTTACAAAACTAAGAGAGATGGCCATACATTTGCTGCACGATGTAGCCTTTCCAGGTATGTGTGTGTGTGTGTGTGTGTGTGTTTTTTTTATCACTGTCTTAGCTCATGAGCATGTGTTTGGATGTGTGTGTTTTTTCTGTTAATGGTACATTCGCACTAAATTGGCCTCTGAATGCAGAGAGCTCTGTCAGTGGGTTTGTGAGCTACAAGTGTAGAGAAACAAAGAGAGCCAGGGAGCTTCAAAGCGAGTAGGTGACATTTCGGGCTTTCCATCTTCAAAGCACTATTTGCTTTTGTAGTTCCTCTTTGAGAATAATTATATATATATATATATATATATATATATATATATATATATATATATATATATATTTATTTATTTTCCTAAAGGATTACAGCTGTCTGCAAACATAGTGTAGCACATTTTCAATAAAGGATACACAGTGAGCTGTCTGTTTCTTTACTCCATTATTCTGAAACATATTTATTCCACTATTATTTGATATTATGCATAATTTAATCAGACTTTCGATGAAGCATATAGTACACCAAGTCAGAGTTTTATTCCTTATTGGCAGCTATTGGCATTGATTTGATCGTTGACCCAATAGAGCCACCCGGTGAGTGTCTCCAGATGGGGGAGACTTGAAATACACCCTGTCCCCTCATTTTCATTCACCTCTCTTCCTCTTGTCTCTTTCTTCCATCCTCCTCATCCAAGTGCCTCTCTATAATTCATGTCCAGGTGCATCACCAGCTTTCTTTGGCACGGGGCTTGAAAGGGAAAAAAAAAAAAAAAACAGATGTTCAATTTTCACTTCCTTTGTGCATCTCTCTATATGTGTTTGTGTGCTTGTGGACCACTTGTGCCCCCTTTTACCTGTAATGCAGATTGTGGTGTCCCTGTAGTTCAGCATAAGCAGTAATTAAGGGAAGTTACAGCCACGACTAACCGCTGGCTCCTTCTTCATGTGGATTTAGATGTTACGGTGTCCATATGGTCCGAAAGATGTGCTTGTTGCTGCCTGTTGAGTTTGTACACCACCTTAAACAGGAAACAGCGTGTAAGTAAAGAAACATTTATCCATAACTGACTGAAAAATAGTGGATAAGTCCAATTCAGTTTTTTTCTCTCTTGATGTTTCTAACAAGCTGATTTTTCAGCCATCATGAGAAGCGCGAGGAGCATGAATGCCAAGATGTGCCCACAGCACAGCTGTATTTACATGCAGCTCTTGTCATACAAAACGCATGAACCCTTCATGACTCCAAAGCTGTTGGAGAGACTGAACTCTGCAGGTGGATAGTTATATTTCAAAGGGACATGTACAGTCTAATGCACAGCTGTGGCCTGGAGAGATCCTGGACTGAAATGTATAAACTATTTGACTGCTGTCGTTACCTTCTCCTCAGAGGAGACATGCTGTATTTTTGTCCATGGTAAATGTTTTTTTCTTTGGTTCTGGTTAAGTTTAGCTTGATTTTCTTGGTACCACTTTATTTTAACCTCCTTAATTAATATTAAGTGGGTATTTACTGTATAAGCAGTATACTGTATACATGATTCCAACAAGGGCTGAACAACAAAAAAATATTTTTTAAATCAAAATCCTACAGTCCACTCGCAATCTGTCCAAACTGATAGAAAAGACACTTTGTTCTCACATAAAGCATTAGTAGCACAGACACCTGCATGCAGTGAGTTTATTAAACAGAAAAGAGTTTCATTTTGCTGTTTGGCCAAATCGGCCACAAAATAAACGTGAATTAGCTGTAGCTGAGGTACATTTGGAGGTGTTACATCAGCCATTTAAATGCTCATGGTCGCTGAGTACAATTTGCTTGTCGAAACATAACTTATGTAATTTTAATTGCAGCTCTTATGATTTTAAAATTGAGCACATTTAAATCAAGATTTTATCGAGCGTCTGTTAACTGTTCATACTGGGGTTTTAAATGCTTCACAGGAGGAGTTAATATGTTCTATAAATATGTAAATTATCTATTAACGCATGGCCTTCTATCCTCTTACAATTGACCCTTCGAATAGCCACGCCCTGAATGCGCAGCTGGACAATCACGGCCAGGACTCACTTTAACTGAGGTCCAAAACTTTCATGGCTGCGCTCCATTGGCTTGTATTCAAAAGGGGTCGTTTTCTAGCTTTTTTTTCAAGATATGGTCAAACACTGTTCCTGGGGCACTTGTAATAATTACAATCACTATCCAGAGAAGTACAATTTCTTCCCTTTCCAAAACCTAAAACAAATTGATAAAAATTGTAGCATGTCTAATTTTAATACATTTATGAGAATTAATACCCAATTATGAATTTTAATATTCAGAAAATATCAATCCATAAAAAGCTCTCTTTTCGAAAAAGAAGGGGCACCACCGGAGTTGTTATTAACCTAGAGTCTCCAGACATCTAGGTAGCTTTTAATAATTATACAATTATTCACCAGTGATCAGTTAGTTAATAATCGCTCAATTATCTTAAATCAATCAGTCAGTCTCATATCTAAAGGGTCAATTCTCTTGGCAGGGACTAGAAATAGTCAACACACATAATTCCTTGGTTACAGTGAATTTATTAACTAACTAAGGTGATATAAAAAGATGGTTAAATACATCAGGGAAAATAAGCAATGGCTAAACAAAGAGAATGAAGGTTCGATTGTGGGAAGCATTTGACTCATACGGCAGAGGAGACTAATGAAAGTAAGCTATGAGTTTAGGAGTTAAAAAGACAATATTAACACTATGGGACCTCCCTGACCACAGAATGTTTTGTTTGGTCTTACTGCTTGTCGGCGGCCTGCTTTGGCCTGTTGCACGGGTCCCACGCTAGCTGCCCGATCCTGGCTTTTGCTAGGGATTCTCCGGGATTCTCCGTGTTGGATTGAAGAAAAACCCTCAAGGGTTGGCCGTCCTCCGTCTGGCAACTCGGCTGTTCTTCAGGTGTCCTTGGTTGCCGCTGGCGAGACCACGTGGCTTGGTCTGACCTTGGTGAAGTTGGCTCGACGAAGAAAGCTTAAAAGGGAACTTGGTCGTTCCTGAATTAGACTAGTGTAACTTAACGGACTGATAACTTTAACAAAACAAAAGAAAAAAAGAACACAAGTACAGTTGCTGGAACTGAGGGACAAATCGATGTCGCGGCACTTCGCGTGTGTAGCTTCAAGTGACAAACAAACAAACAAAGACTTCGTTGCGCTGGTCGAATCCTTATGGCGCGTAGCCGGGAAAGGCACGATGGACGCGTGCCGAAGCATCCAGAGCGGAGAGCGGAAGAGAAGAGAGAAGGGGGAGAACGACGTCGTGTGTCGCTCTTTTGTGGTCTGGAGTGGTTCCCCCAGGGGGCAGTCCTTCGTTCCCGCAGGGAGCGTTTCCGGTTTCCCGAGGGACTGCCTTTCTAAACTTTTAATGTCTATAAAAGAAAAGAAAATCTATTTGCACGTATTATAATCAAATATTTTCCACAATCAAACCTCACTGGTCAAACAGTTGTACCATTCTAAGTTAAGCATTTGGTAACAGGAAAACAATTGCCAAATTATTGGTCATGATAAATAATGAGTGACATTTATACATTAACGGCATTTCTGACGATGGTATGTAATACTTATTTCATCCACTTGGGAGAGCTCAGGTTATATGAGGAAAGCTTAGATTAATCCAAAACAATCTTTCCTTAGTAACTGGGGAATTTAGTTATTTAGCCTTAAATTCAAGCTGGCAAGAGTATAGTATGACATTTATTTATCATCATTTCTAAAGGAATTGTGTGAGAAAGTATTGTGAACAAGCATTGGTTACACATAAGATGAAGGAGTGTCCTTAATCTTGCTGAAAATAAAAACACTGCAAAAGTAACTTATTTAGATTCTTTTC
>NC_060150.1:38392868-38429967 GCF_021292245.1 Micropterus dolomieu | reverse complement strand
GGAAAGGCACGATGGACGCGTGCCGAAGCATCCAGAGCGGAGAGCGGAAGAGAAGAGAGAAGGGGGAGAACGACGTCGTGTGTCGCTCTTTTGTGGTCTGGAGTGGTTCCCCCAGGGGGCAGTCCTTCGTTCCCGCAGGGAGCGTTTCCGGTTTCCCGAGGGACTGCCTTTCTAAACTTTTAATGTCTATAAAAGAAAAGAAAATCTATTTGCACGTATTATAATCAAATATTTTCCACAATCAAACCTCACTGGTCAAACAGTTGTACCATTCTAAGTTAAGCATTTGGTAACAGGAAAACAATTGTCAAATTATTGGTCATGATAAATAATGAGTGACATTTATACATTAACGGCATTTCCGACGATGGTATGTAATACTTATTTCATCCACTTGGGGGAGCTCAGGTTACATGAGGAAAGCATCATTTCTAAAGGAATTGTGTGAGAAAGTATTGTGAACAAGCATTGGTTACACATAAGATGTGGCACACATGTAAGGATTGTCCTTAATCTTGCTGAAAATAAAAACACTGCAAAAGTAACTTATTTAGATTCTTTTCAGCAATAATATCAACACAGATAGCAACAATATGGTAACATAACTACTCAAATAGAGGCAAATGTAATCAAGTAACTAAAAGATTATTTAATTAAACAGTTAATGCTTTGAGTTTTTGGAGACTGCAGTCTTTGTTTACATAAAGTTCAGGGCTGTCCGTGGTGATCTGGATTTTGTCACATCTAGGCATGACGGAGTATCCCTTTGAGGTAATGAAACACAGAGCAAGATCAGTTGCCACGGTGACATGAGTGGGGGGGCAGTTTAGGGTTTCCTGTCCTCCTCTAAAGGGGAGTTCTGATAGGCTATTCAGGGAAATGCTAAACGCTGGTTAATGTCCCTTTTGTCAGTTTAACAGTCAGGCACCGCGTTATCAGGCTTCGGAATCAAAGGTGCCAGTTTTACGATCAGGCTGCTCAGGAATAGCACTTAGAGAAAGCGACCTTTCCACCCCCATTCTGTTGGGGTCTCTTCAGCCGTCTGTTGAAAACTGATCTCAACCCCTCCTCCTTCTCTCAGGGAGAGGGGAATAGTTTTGAGTAGTTCAAATTTATTTAATATAAAATGCACAAATCCACACTGTTATTCACTACAAAATGTAGATTGTGGATTGTTCCTAATGTAATGTTAGTTAGCTAATGATACCTAACTTAGCTTACTGCTGAATGTAAGGTTATGTAGCCTTTCTGTTTTTGCTTTTTAATGATTGTAATAGTGAATAGAGACCTACCCAGCTTTACAGGTACAGTGTTAATCCTTAATATTGTTGTCCTTTGTCTCAATCGTCAGGTGATGCGGTCGTTCACTTTTACTGTTACTCTTCAGTTTGACAATCTGAATACATCCTTCAAATGTATAATGCAAACCTTTCTGCCTCTTTTCTGAGATGGCTTTTTTCATTTTTCCAAAAATTAGACAAACTTCCCCCAGGGACTGCAGTTATATACAGTGGCAGCGCCGTGATAAATCCGACAGGTCCAACAGTTTGGCTTAGCGAAGGGTCAAACGCAGTATATTGTGTTACAAACAAAAATTGTTCAAATGCTGCTTATAAATGCCAAATAGCATAAGTTCAAAATAAAGTGTTATAATCGTCTTGTTCACAACAACACTGCATGTAATTTTACTAATCTTAGCTAAGTTGTGGGTAGGCAAACTGTCGTTACAATTGCTGGTGCAAAGCTAACATGAAGCTAACATGCAGAGAGGACGCGAAGTAAGTGAAAGATCATGGTTATCATGGTGAAACTCCTAAAACACTTGGTTAAGATTAAGCCTTGCTACATAAAGGGCACAGTACTTCCTTGCATTGGCACCAAACATTGAACCAAAGTGTCCAATATGGATGTAACTCCTACAGAAATAATTATTGCTTCATGTGATCTTGTACAGGATTTTCCACCATGTTCTCACAGCTCATACTGTTTCTCTCGTTGTGCAAATGAGTAAAAGGAGTAGAGAGATGAGGGAACATGCCTAGAGCAACTCACAGCAGTTTTAAAAGGATATTATTGGCAGCAGCTGCAATGTAAGTTTCACACCTCTTCGCCATGTTTACATTTTGAGACAACTTTCACAGTGCATCTGTGTGAAGTGACAAGTTCAAAGTTCTTCATTAATCCAGTGCTGATTAACAGGTCCTGTTTCCTTTTCAGGGCCACAGTTATTTGCTTTTGGCAGTAACATGCCTCATTATGTCTGATTTTTACATCTTAGTTTTACATTGTGAGCATTAGATGGATTCACCTCATTATAATTTCAAATTTCAAGAAACAGTGAATGTTAATTTCTTTAATATTAAAATGGTTCCTGTTGGGCACATTTGCTTCTTTCCCACAATAGGACCCTGGCTGTACGGTCTATATCCTAATGTTCATACTTTACATGTATGTATATGCTTGTGCTCGTGTGTGTGTGAGAAACGAGTACCGCAGGGATGCATTTTAAAATAGGTCGTCGCTAATCCCCCTTAAAAATGAACATTTCCCTGCCGTGCACCCATCTGAAAGAGAAACAAAGTATAGAAGAAAGAAAAGACAATGAATTATGGATACGTTTTAAGAGGGATATTGCTCCCTGGCCTCCTCGCTGTTTTTCATTTCTTTCCTCCTCCCCTCCCTCCACCCTGTCTCTCTCTTTTTCTCTGTGTCTTCTGCCTCCTCTTAAATCGATACGCGCTGACTGTCATGGGTCAGTGGCCTGTATGCATCAGGCTGGACGGCAACAGAGGAGTGCTGTGTCTACCAGGTCTCTCTGTGGAGGTGATAACTCGTTCCTATCTCAAACCTCCCTTTAAGGGACACCCCCTTTCAATTTATCTTCAATATCCACCTTAGATTGACTTGGGATGACACAAAGGAAAGGCATGTATATGTATGAGATGATATATATGATGCCTAAATACATGCAGCTATATCTTTGCATAGATCAAAAGGATGAAAAGTACGGTTAGTTTGCTGTCCATGGACAGTGAATCAGATGTCTGCGTGTTGTTTATATGCACTGATAATGCTGATCCAATAGATCTTTGTACTAGCGTCCATGTTGATTCCACATTCCGACTTAAGAGGACATGAACACACCCGGAAGTTGGAAGAATGACTTCACAACTCGGGAAACGAGACTATCTGAAGAGCATGTGAATGCACCGTGAGCTGATGGTTGCAATTCTCAACCCTCGCCACGAGATGTCACTAAATCTGAATCTTTAATGAACGAATTTCACTGGGGTTTAGTCCATGGACTGACTTCTAGTGGAAAAATACTACAGAGTGGATGTGCTTGTTGAGAACAGAGCTTTTTTTTTTTTACATAACCTGTAACTGTACAAAATGTCAAATAAAATGCTTCTTGGTCTTGAAAGTAATGTTTGGTTACTACTGTTAGGTACTAAGCTAGATAACTGAACATGCAAACGTTTGCTGCTTATATTAGAGCAGACAAACACAATGTTCAAACTATTCCTTACACTTTTGCTCTCGTGTTTTTGGTTTCGTAGAGGATTAAAAAGAGCATCCACCATCCAAACTCTTTATACACTCAGTATTGCTCCATGCACACTGCTTCAACATGCAGAAAAAAAACTCTGTGTAAAACCAGAAACCAAGCAGCTGTAAGTGGCATGTTATCTTTACAATATGAACAATTCTATTCTTATTTCAAATCACTCTGTAGTTTATGTGTATCACAGCAGTGTGTGTGTCTAGCCACAGGCTTCCTCACACTCCAAGTCCAATTACCTGTGTTAAGGCCACATCTGAGACGGGGGATTACAGCATATTATTCCAGCACAAACAACAGTCTCTGCCCACCAACCTGCAGGCAGCCAGACACAGGCAACCGAGGAAGGTGTGAGAGGTGTTACATTAGCACCTGGATGTGCGAACAGCAAGCTAGTGACCTTTTACCAGTGACTGATACACTACCTGCAAAACTTATTCGCCTCCTGTAGCTTCCTCCTCTGTCCTCAACTCTTCTCGATATGTTCCCGCCCCTGCCTCTCACTTTTTTTTGCCCTTCTTTTCTTGTCTTTCTTTGTCTGGTGTTCTGTTTTTTTTGCTGTGTCTTAAATAGAGCTTTTATTTCATCCTCCATTTTTTCCCCCTGCTCTATCTATTGAAGCACTCTCCACAGAAGCGTAGCCTGTCTCAATTTATCTCTCATTTTTTGACAGTTGATACTTTTACCAGAGGATGTTAGTCAAGATGTCCCCTCTTTCTCTTGACTTGTTGTCACCACTTGAAATTTTCTTTTGAAAATGACTGTGATTCAAAATACTCTATTAAACCTCCTCAAGGCGCCTCCTGTTCCTCAGAAAGGGCCTGAAAATACATCCCCCACACAGACACACCTTTACTAAGAGTGATCTGCCACAATTCTCTAGCCATCATTTCATATCCTTCATTTTTATTTGTTTTATTATTGCATTTTTGTCTTGTCTTTTTCCTTGTAACATGTAGCAGCCAGCATGCCTGTACAAATCGTTGCGCATGAACATCCGTGAGGCACATAACTTCCTTCAAGTCACCTGCCAGGGACTCTAATTAGACTGATAAGCAGTGCAACTGGAATCAGCTCTTCCTGGTAATCAGCCCCACGGAGCCCAGACAGACGGCTAAATGAGGAGGAGATGAGCCATGCAGCCCAACAGGTGTCCTTAAAAAGACAGGGAGGTGTGCTTATGCAGTCTTGTCTTTACCCTTTCTAACTACTTAAGAGTTCCGTCTCAGCCGTGTTTGGAACATATAGAGAGGTTCTGCGGTTATTTGGGAAGTTAAAACTGGAAAAAAAAAAAGCGTCTCTGGCGTATAGATTTAATCATCATGCTGTGATTCTGAATCGCTGCCTCACTCTTAAAAGGAATTATTTGAGAAACTCTGCAGTAAGATGATTGATTCAGAGTGGGGGGACTTATACAATGGCAAACACACTAGTCAAACTATGTATTTTGATTTTTGAATTGCATCCTCTCCTGAATACATCTCTTTCTTTTCACTTTGCAGTCGCAGCTGCTCTGCTTTAGACATATAATAATGATTATCACATTTTGTCTTGAAGCAAAGTAGTAATAAAAAAAGAGCCCAGTGACACATCAGGCAAGCTGAATACAAAATGATATCAGAACTAATAAAATCTCCGAAGGGAAATGTCATATTTGTCATTTTGACACCTGCGTGAGACTGTTGTGTTACACTTTCATTTTACACCCACCACTCCCAGCTGTACACAGGAAAGCAACACCGCGAGATTAACTCTGCGATCTGAGGAGCAGCCAGGATGCTTCACAGAGACAGAGAGAGGAAGGCAGATAGGTTACTTTATCCACTCTCTCAGGAAAGATGTCCACTGCGCTAACATCTGTAGACGTGCTTAGAGGGATTGACTTAAAGGTCTCTGACAGCAAATATGTTCGCTGTGACATTAACCACCTCTAGCTGAGAGCATCTTGAATATCTCAGTGAAAAAGATCCTCAGAAATTATTCTAAACGCTCAGATGATGCATTAGCTAAAAGTGGGAGGCTGAAGTTGTTTAAAAAAGGGACAAAACAGAAGCGTTGTAATCTTGTTATACTGGTGTTTTGATGAATGTATACTCTGTCAGGACACTATTAGCACCTAGAATTAGGATCCATTTTGGATTGTTGGTTTGGATTGTGTCAGAAAATGGTGGCATCCATTACTGATTCATGTTGTCGTATCTATCAAATTAGAGTGGAGTCCTTTATCTTGCAACACCCCACTGAAAAAAACTAAGCAAAAATAGTGATTTGGAATTAATCTGTAATTAGTGAAATGGAGCTAAAACAATTAGTTTGTTAATTGATGAGTCTGTTGCTGATTTAATCAGCTACTATTTTCGATTTGATATCTATTAATAATTTAAGTCATGTTTTATTGTCTTATGTGATAGTAAACTGAGTATCGTTAGGTTTTGGACTGGTATTTGGACAAAACGAGTAATTTGAAGACTTAAATTTGGTGTTTGTGGTGGCATCTACCTCTGTTTTCTGACATTTTATAGACAACATGATGAATTGATGCGTGGAGAAAATAATTTGGCAGATTAACTGACAAGGAAAATGATTGTTAGTTGCAGCCCTAATTACATACATTAACAGATTAATGACCGTTGTGGCAGATTGTATGTAAATGTAGTTTTTTACTAATTCATGATGACATGATGTTTCATTGGACTACTGATATTAAAAACGTTTTTTTGTCACACGGGTCACAGTAGAGACACTGACAGGAAATGGTAAGGCAGCAAGAGCGAGGAATGTTGTTCATCAAAGGCTGGAATCCAACTGGGGAAGTAGCTTTGTAGGCCATTTTCAGACTTTTCTTCAAATAACACCGTCAGTCAACAGTTCCAACTAAACTAACAAGGAGTCACTAATTATTCCTCAAGAAATAGAGACATTAAGGCCTCACAAACAAAGGAAATTTGATCCTCGCCCAGAAATCAGATTTAATTTGGTTTAAAAAAGGTACCCATAATGTATTAATCGGAAATATCTCTGTTGTTGTGTGTTTGAGTACATAGATTAAAGACTGTTATAGAATGTTTTATATTGATTACAAGGCTACTACACTTTCTGCACATTATATCTGAAACAACTTAAGTAGTTTTTATATTATTCATGGTAAGTGCTTATTCTTGTTCGCCTACACATTGTGCATTAATTGTGGATTGTTCAGATTATTTTATAGGACATAAATGCACTTTATTTTGCAGATCCCGTAGATTCCCAATACTTTTCTTAAAGGGAACCAATATATAAGGGTTTAAAAGGGAATTTTAGGTGGTGGCGTGATGTAGGTTTGTGTTTGACAACTGAAAGTGTCTGTTAAGCAGATGTGAAGAAGCTGCCTATCACAGACTTTGGTTAAACAGCTGGAGATCATCGTATGGTGGATTTGGTATGAAAGTGTCAGAGTGGTAATTGTCTTCTGCCACAAACACAAATCTGTGACCAAAAGTATGCTTGGGTAAACATTACACATTGTTATATGATAGATCCTGTTTTCAGATCAAATCCACTTGGTGACTGTCAGAGCCCAACCCCTCTACTCTCTCTGCCTCTCCCTCATATTCCTGACTTGAGTGATGGCGTTTGTGATTCCTAATGACAGTCGGAACAAATCTACGGTAATGAGGTCACATTGGGTTCTTTTTTCCCCCTCTTCTCCTTTCTCTGGAATCACCCTTCACGGCAGGTCCGTACAACCAACATGTTCCTGAGACTCAGACTGGCTCCTGTATATGAGCTCCAGTGAACCAGCGTGAAACAGATCAATTCCTTCCTCGGGAAGACCTCCCTGCAGCCAAAATGGACGCTCTGTCATTCTGGGCATGTGTGTTTTTTCCCAATATCCAAGACTTATTATCTCTCGGCTCACCGGAGCTCATATCCTGGCCTCGTGTTAATGCTGCCTGCTATGTTTCAAAACTCTGCCCTTATGACAGCTTTAGCACATTCATTGATTTATTTAGGTTTTCTACTGTGTGTGTTTGCGTACTTCTTAGCAGTCTCATCTATGATATTGCATTTATCTGCAACGTAAAAGGTATGTGTGCATGCTTGCATGAGCACTCACATCCTTGTAATGATGTGTGTTTCTCCTGGCTTGAGCAGGATGTCTGCACCAACACATCATTACGATTCGTTCGAGCCATTAGCTTGTGGAGAGCGAATTGTGGATGAAAAGCACAATCGTGTGTGTGTGTGTGTGTGTGTGTGTGTGTGTGTGTGTGTGTGTGTGTCTATGAATATGTACATTATGTGTACTTGTGGGTGTGCAGTGTGCCCTCGTGTGCGTCAGCGTGCATACTCAGTATGTGTGTGCTCAGTGATGTGGTTAGTAATGTGGAGACCTGCAGGAGACGGTCCGTGGAGAGAGCCTGCAGGATAATTGCTGCCACAGTGACAGGTAGGGCTGCCTCTGTCTGAGTTCCCTCAGTGGGGAAGCAGTGGAAGTGTGTGTGTGTGTGTGTGTGTGTGTGTGTGTGTGTGTGCGTGCGTGTGTT
Source organism: Micropterus dolomieu (assembly GCF_021292245.1). Taxonomy (NCBI): domain Eukaryota; kingdom Metazoa; phylum Chordata; class Actinopteri; order Centrarchiformes; family Centrarchidae; genus Micropterus; species Micropterus dolomieu. The sequence goes on along the minus strand of NC_060150.1, from coordinate 38,421,876 downwards.
TTTTTGTGCAGCTCTGTGTGTCAGCTTTGCCATCCCTTCCTCCAATAAGCTTTTCCCCAGTAGGCTTCCTTCAGACAGTGGCAGACTTCCAGATGTTTTCATCTTGTATCACATACACATCCAGGGAAAGAAATGAGGCATCTTTTGCAGGGAGCAACAATCTTAAATCTTTTGGATATAAGTTTTACCCGAGGAAAGACCTCTGAGTAATGTTTTTCATCTAGCTTCATGTATCATGAAGTATCACACGTGGAGTACATTTCAGTTACAAAGTGCTGTGTACTGTAGAGGACCTTTCACTTGTTAAAGTTTCCCTGAAGACTGCAGTAAATCTATTTTTTTATGCAGCGCCGTTCTGACAGCCAGCTTGCGTTATTGGAAAAGGTCATCCAAAGACCCAGCAGCATGGCTCTGCACCATGCTGGACCTTCTGATGACCGTGATTGTTTCAGATGTGAATTGTTTACCTCATTACTCCCTGTAATCTTCAAACCTATCCGTTCTTTTGGAGTGATTGTCAGATGTGATTCACGTCGCATATGCCACACATCTGCAGATTGACTATCTCTGTAAGGGAGCGTAAACGATGTAAACGTGTCCCTGTGAGAATGCAGATCGACATCCATGGGGCTCCTCTCCCACATCTGGAGGTGTCTGCCATCCAAGTCATTTGCCGGTGCTGCCTGTGTTCCCTCGATCTCCTGCAGTCCGTGAAGAATTGGTGTCAGCACCTATCAAAGGCAAAATGCCTATTCTACACAGAGTGTCAGAGCAGCCACAATCTATTAATCAACCAGGCGCCAAAGAAACAGATATTATGAGTGTGTGTGTGTGTGTGTGTGGAAACAGATATTGTGTGTGTGTGTGTGTGTGTGTGTGTGTGTGTGTGTGTCCACAGGCCCTTTTGCATGTGCACGGGTGCAGCAAAGTCTATTCCAGGTATATTATTCAGCCATCTTTGCTCTCTAATAAGAGAGGATGCAATTATAAATGTGTCATGTGGGTTCTGTTTTAAAGAGGATGGGGCCTGTAATGTGTTTGATACCAAAGGCTGCGGCAGGGTCTGCAGCGGACACAAGGCGCATGCTGATTGCACAACTACAGCAATTACCAGAGCTGAAACCAGGCAGCAGACTTCATCTCCTATCCTCTTTTTCTACCGCGTTGTCTTTTAATATCGTCTATAACGTGTCAACCAGAAAACAGATTTTGACATCTTTAAAGGGAACATGTTGCTTTTGTGAAATGCAATGTGTTTGCAGGGGAGTTCGGCTTTTCAGTTAGAAATAGCGACGGTTTGTGGTGTGTTGATTTAGGCTGAATAACAGCAGTTGGTTTGTTTTGGAGCACTGTTGGCTTATCCACAGGAAACGATCGATCAGGGTGAATAAACAGTGAGGCAGCCAGGACCACCTGCTGTTAACAGCATGCTCCTACCATGTGACAGACATGGTGGTATGTGATTGGCACTGCTGATTGGACATTAGAGCCTAATGATGTCATGGCTATCATCATGTTGGGTATACTGAGAGAAGATTGTTTTCTATTCAGCTGAATTATTTGGCTTTATGCAACTTCATATTTACTATTAAAGGATTAAGTTTAATTGTTGTATTCAATTATGTCTAATTATATCAGATTTCTAGATCATCATTGTTATGAGCAACCAGTAGTTAAGAATGAGTAGGTGGAGAGCCATACTGCTGTTGCAAGATATATTAATCACTGCTAAAATGATTACGCAATCTATAGGAAATTGATGAACACAATTTTTTAAAATTAAAAGTCATTTATTAAATAAAAAATTACAGACATTCGCGGTTCCAGCTTTTTAATGTGCAAATGCTACTTTTCCTTTTCTTTAGTCTCCAACTAACACTTATTTTCATTGTCAATTCATTAATCGATTCATTGTTTGGTTTATAAAGTGACAGTCACAATTTCCCCAAACCCAACCTGACATGTTGAAATTGCTTGTTTTATCCGAACACCAGTCCAAACCCAAAAGTTATTGAGTTGTTGAGTATTGTAGAAGACAAAGAAAACCAACATATATTCACATCTGAGAAGCTGGAACTAGTGATTTTGGGGGGATTTTGTTTTTGTAAAGAAATTACTTAAACTAATAATCAGTTATCAAAGTAAACAAATATATTTTGTGTTGATCAGTTAATCAATTGATCAGCCAATCTTTCCAGCTCTCAAATGAATACACAATTTCCGTGTGTTGGTCTGACAAAACAAGTAATTTGAATAATGGGCTCAAGGAAGTGTTGCTGTCATTTTTGTATTTTATAAATAAATACACTGAACAATTAGTCAGGTGATCAATCAAATAGAAAAATATGTATAATAAGATTACAACAATGGAAATAGACATTAGTTGCTGATGTTCCCAACTTCTTTGATTAAGTATTTAGCTTTGACATTTTGATGTTAATTATGAGATGTTAGCACATAGTGATGTCATTGGTTGGAGGCATTGTTTTTGCAATATGTTATTTCTCCTGTGGCTCAGCTCCGCCTTGTCCCTCCGTTTCATTTGTACTTTTTCTCAGAGGTGCAGGTCCTTTTGATTTGGTGTCTTGATTTTATATAAGCCAAGGAGCAGAATAACACTTGATACGCATGAACAAGAAGCGACAGAGGAGAATCTGTAGGATTTTCCAAGCGGCAGCGTAGTGCTCAGGTAGTTGTATATATTAAGTTATGATAGATAGATATTTATCCTTACCATTAAAAAAAATCCCATGTGAAAGTCATTTTGAATTAGTGTGTGTTGCCTGTAGAATATCCTTCCTGAATTTGCTAGAAGTAGTGGAAGTGAAAAAAAGTAGACGATGAACAAATAAGCCTTATAAAAGTGACAACAATATCTGTGAGCTGATTTACATTTTGATAAGCATTAGTGTGCAGAAGCCAGATGTAAAGGGGTCACATACATGTTATATATCATACATGTAATGAATACTCTGCAGCTCAGAGGTCAGCGCTGGCGTTCTTCGTAATCCGAGCTATGAAGGAATATTGTTGTTTTTGTTTCCTGCCCAGGATTTTGACTGAAAAATGGGTTGCCGTGCATCTTATCTGTCAGGGGGATCAGGTGCATCTCCCTCTCTTTTCCCCTCCCTTTCTCTCCCCCCTCCTCCTCCTCTCTCCACTCTGATAGGTAGAGACAGTCATCATACGTGCAAGGGGAAAGTGATGGGCGGAATGGCAGCTTTAATATCGGAGCGATTGCCTGCTGATAAGGCTAACGGCTGTGGAGAGGCGTGAGCGTCAGCCCTCCTCCGCAATAAACACTTTCATTTTGTTTGGCTGGAGTGACGGATGGAGAGATGGAAGTGGTGAATAGACGACCTGAGCAACAGAGGATAGATGGAATGGATGGGGATGTTATTCAATATTAACAGATCAATCAGAAGGTGGCAAAATATGCATTTTGTCAACTATATACCTTGTTTGGCCAAAGAGGCAACATTACGATCATGTGGCAGCACTGCAGTCGGTGATTTGTCTCCTGATGCTGAATTTATATTGCTTCCAACAATAACAACCCTGTCGTATATCAGAAAAATGAATATATATATTCATGACTTTAAGCTCTGATGACTTCATGATAATCATTTCTGAATTGCTATTAGAATCTATGATGAGAGGCACACAATTGCTTCAGTTTGCAGCATATGGCGGAGAAAAGCAACATTTTAATCAAATTATATCTCGATACAAGATAATTTGTGTTGAGCGCATATGCTACAGTGAAATTTAAAGGTCACACAAAATCAAGCATAAATGTGTGCTTGTGTGTTTTTTTAAAATGTATTTTCATTCATTAGCGTTCTTGTCAAAGATGTTTTGAATCATTCTTTAGATTGGTAATTGAAATGGCCTTTTCCACTTCTTCAACAAGTCCTTGATGAGTTTTTAGAAGTATTCTTCTGTTCTTCCAGTTCACCAGGCTGAAATGTCTGATGCTTAAGAGAGACATGGTGATTGTGTTTTAAATCAAAGCACATTCCTCAGTGTACTTCTAATATTTGATAACACAAGTGTTTTTGTAATTTTAAAAACGAAAAATGCCTTTGGTAGCAGGCACAGTTCCAACTTAAATAATTATATTTTTAGGTGTTTTATGTGTCTGTAATAAATTGATTATTTATTGAGCAGCATTGCATGTGGATTGGCCTACTTTAAACATCTAATTTAAAGTTTTAATTGAAATCCTTAACATTTCATTTGAAGATACCCAGGGTTCTGGTGACAACAGGAAGTACGGTTGATTACAGTAAACACTCCTTGTGCATAAATATGGAAGAGCTGCTGATGTGTCTCTTTACAGTGCAGCCAAGCAAAACTCAAGTTGTTTCAATAAAGAAGTCAGTGAATAATAATTACAACCGTGATCTCATGCTGTACAAAGTTCAAATTGTTTTCCACCCAACAGCAGGCCATTGTAAACCTTCCTGAGGAGTTGGAGGTGTACAGCCCGTTGCTGTGAAACTAGGAACAATCGTATCAAGGCGAGACACGGCAGGCAAAAACATCGTGTCATCATGCACTGGTCAATTTTGAGATTTTGGGCTACTTTGCTTCCTTAACATGTCTTATTAGGGCTAGTTGGGGAAAAGTTTGCATTTAGTAGTTTATTTTACTACAGTTTGTCTCTGCACAATACTCATCTTTACAGGCTGTTTTCTTAAAATTAGTTTTCCTCATACTCTGAGCCTAAAATCTCCACTTCAGTAACACTGAGCACCAGACACCAAACTTTCCAGTTGTATTCCTGACTATATTCTGAAGGTTTTTACAGAGGAGTTTGTTCATATATCATTCATAGCCTAAATTTTAGAACATTTTATTCACAAAAACAGGTCAATTTGTTTTTATGCCCGTCGACAGTATTTTTTATTTATGAAATAATAAAAAGAGATATCCAAAAACTTTGAACCTGACTTGATTCAGCGTTCAGATTTCAGTTCTTGAAATAGAAGCAAATTAGCGCATATTTCATTATATACTGCCTAATTTGCATATTTAAACATAATATTTCAGAAAACCTGTAATACAAAAAATATTGTCTTAATGTAAGTAATCAGCTAGGAGAGTTTCATGGTGATATCTTATTAGTTTAATTTTTTAACCCTATTCACCTGCAGTGTCTCTCCTTAACAACCAAAGCTTTCACATTGAGATTTGAGGCACATAAGACACATGAATATCCACTGTCAGTGTGCTAGATGATGCTGGTGATAGTTAGGTCCTACTACTGACAGCTAGCTTGAGTAGGAGCCTGCTGGAATACAGTCATACAGTACATATAGCATCCGTAAACATGACTGACCCACACTAGCTTACATTAAACAGTTGGCTATTAACAGGCTGGCTATTTAGACAACACTTATTGCAATGTCAAAACTGTGTTGGGTCACTGACGCACTTTGACGGGGGAGACTAAAGGGGCATGATGGCTGACTGATTATCTATCCAGGTATTAAGAATGGTCAGGTTCAGGCAAGATCGCAATATAATTATTAGAGATGTCTATAAAACAAAAGTTTGTTTAATATGAAATGCATACACACTTAATCCAAACTAATCCAATAATCCAAACTAATCCAAACACACGTCTTGACACACATCTATAGAATCTTTAGTGTCTGTAAGAGAAGTATTGATTGTATTGAATAGTCCCAGGTCACTAGGCAATTTCTACTTTATATTGTCCAATAAAACTTGCTTGTGTATGTGATTTCAATTGAAAGCACATGAAAATGGAGCACATTTTAACCCACATGAAAAAGCCTTTTTTACTGTGCTTTTTTTCGCCTGCCGAACATCAGATGATACGGCTCAATATGACACGGAAACCAAAAAAGATCAAATGAACAGCAGGGATCAGATCTCGATATTAGAGATCAGACTAGATAGACTCAGACAATGCCTATTAAAATGGCTGGAGGAGCCTCTCTGAAATGAGACCTGACATCTCTTTTCCACAGTCTGTCAGGAGTATTTGGTGGCTAATTTGAAGCTTACAAAATCGGTGTGTGTGTCTGTGAGAGAAAGAGAGTGAGCTCCAGTGGGAGGTTAATACAAGGGGTGACCAAAAAGAGATGCTGTAGGCTGTTATCTGTACAGTCAGTGACAGAACAAGCAATCCATTGGCTGGATTCTCTCCTCGCCCAGATCCATCCGGTTACCGGCTAATGAGCTCGGCAAGTACATTGTATTTACATTTAAAGTGGCTGTTGTGCGAACGTCCTTTCTCTCATGTTGATTGGAGAGTCCTCAGCTTTGATTCACAAGTAAATACTGACCTTCAGGCTTCTTTGGTTTCGCCATAAGATGGTTAATGTCAGCTTGTCACTCAAAAACCCCGAGCTGCAGCTGCTGTGACGTGTATGTGTGTCGATTCCCGACTAATCTTTCGTAGTTTGACTCACGGTGTTTTGCGACACCAGAGGGGTCCTCATTAGGACCAAAACGTTGTGTGACCTTTTAGCAGCTTCGCCTCCCTCTACCACCTACGACCTTACGCAGCTGGGCCCAATTACCTCGCTCATTACCCCCCTCCTAGAAAGCACCAGGACCATGCAGGTAGCTATCTATGGAGAGGCAATATGTCTGCTGTGACTAAATACAGGATGAAATGAAAGTGAGTGTAGACATGCCAGTGGAAGACTTTTCTCCTCTCACTAATGGCAGTGGATTTTCTTTTTTCCTCCTCTTGTCTACTTCTTTTTATGTACTGCTCTAAATTAGAGACTTTGAATGTATATGTGACCTTTCTAGGGCTCGCCGCCTCCCTTTTGCTTCTTCAGAAAAACCCTGGCTGACACCTAAAATGTCCCCTTTGCTGCCGTGTTGATGAGATGACGAGATGATCAATGTTTGCAGGATCCTTAATAACCAGAAAGAGAAAAGGGGAGAGAAGCAGAGCGAGGGAGATGGATGATTATCCTAAAAGTAGCGTGCTTAATTAGATGGAATGCTGCATACATTGTGGACTGAGTGGAATCATTGGGATAGATTAAAATACTAATTAAACAGGCCCTTGCCGAATTTGGAGTGCGAGGTGGGGTTCAGCTCTTCAGGGTCATTTGCATAGCCTTCATCTGGGGAAATGGGATTTAAAGGACCTGCACTCTTTCTCTTTCTCTCTTTAACTCTCACTTTTTTCCTTTCCCCCATTACCAATCACATTCACATGCTAACAAACTCAATTAAAATTATGCTCCATTTTTCGGTTTCACGATAATTTGGCATAATCTATTAAGGCCCCTTTGATTTTGTTTTTCAATATAAATGTCTCCATCAAAGTGAGGAAGGGACGTTAAGCACAAGAGGGGGAAAAAAGTCGGCGAAATGTGTGATCTTGAACGATGGATATTTAACGTTGCCTCACTTTGGTTTGATTTGCATGATAATATCTTTCATGAACAAAGCTTTGGAAATAGCATGCCATATTTGATTAGATCAATAGATCTCAGGATCAAACTTGGGTGGTGTATTAATTACTGCAAGAACAAAGGCAGGAGCTCAACTTATTGTGTGCTGTGAATCTACAAGCACTTCATCAGCTTCCTGGTAATCTTCAGTATGTCTGACTCAACGTGTGTGAGGATAACAGTCCTTTTTACTGGTAAACTTTTGTGTATATTTTATATTTTTAACCATAGTGGCAGCACGGCGGTGTCGGTCACTCCACCACTTTGGTCCAGAAATATCTCAACAACTAATCAATGGATTGTTGTGAAATTTTGTACTGACATTTATTGTTTCCCAGGGGATGAAGCCCAATGATTTTGATGATCTCCTTACCTTTCCTCAAGCGACATCGTGAGATTCTGTGTGAAATATCTCAACGACTACTGAATGAATTGCTATAAAATTTGGGACAGACTCCTTCCGGATGGATTGCAATAACTGTGGTGCCTTTTCATCTAGCCCCATCATCAGATCATAATTTCAGTTTGTCCAGTACAAAACTAATGACATTCAGCCTCAGCTGTACTTTGTGTAGTGCCAATTAGCAAATGTTAGCATGCTAACACGGTAAACTAAGAGAGTTATCAAGGTGAACATTATACCCACTAAAGCTTAATTTAGACAACACAAGGCAGGTACAGAAATGTGGGAACTGCAGGAACTATTATTGGTCAGCAGGGACATTGTAAAAAGGCTTAGTTATTGTCTCCTTTTTAGTAACACACATCTAGCAAGGCCCAAGCCACCTCCGCTGCAAGCCTTCTGCTCATTGCAACCCCTGCTCGCTATCACAGTGAAAGAAACAAAGTCCCATATTCAGTCACAAAACAAGATGATCAGTCCCGCCATCGTGCATATCACAAGTTAAATGAAACAACATAGACACAATTACTGTGGGGAAGATAATTCAAGTGTGATACGACTTAATCAGGTAGGGTACCTCTGTCTAGTTTTGCAGGGGTAATATCAATGAGAACAATAAATCAATCTTAGTCCCATTAAGCCCTTGTAGAAACCATAAATCCAGTGTAAACATCAGCATGTAAACATAGATAGATAGAGCGCCACCATGTTGAGTTTTTGCAACCAGCGGCACCGGATGTGACCATATTTGGACGAGACGGTGGAGCTAACGGCCGTGTGTGGAGCTAGCTAGCTTGCTTAACTAAGTGTGTCTGTAATTCACATTAACTGTCATTTTAACAGGGCTGACAACTTTATCTAGCGAACAACATGCTTAAAACTAAATGTACTCACCAGAGAAAGTGAACAGCCAACTCCTAATACGCTTTTTCAGCGGCGCTGGTTAAATTTACACAGTGCCGTGGGTATGAGTCACTCTAGCCTGATTGACAGGTCGCCATGGTAACAACTTGTCAATCATAGATAACGCCGCCCTGAAGCATACTCTGCTTAATGGTCTATTTTCCTCTAAATGGGACCATAATATACAAAATGATGTTGTATTGAAGAAGACTTGAAACTAGCGATTGAGACTATAAACTCATTAGGAAAGTGTTTACGGAGGTAATAAATCAGGTGTGAAGTAGGGTCATTTTACTGTTATTTCTAATGGAACTGGACTTATTTTTGCAACCAGAAGAGTCGCCCCTTGCTGGCCATTCAATAGATTGCAGGTTTAACCTGCTTGGTCTTACCCTGAAGATTGTTTTGCTTCTCCTCTTGAAAAAGATTTTCTGTGTGTATGTGTGGGCTGGGCCTTTTCTATGACCAGTTTGACATCTGACTCATGCTGTTACATACATTGCATCATTCTCAGTTCCAGTGACCACTTGTTCTGCCTCAGGAACAGAAAAATCTGCTCATACTCAACACCTCCTCTGCTTTTGTCTCCCGTGCAGTCCAACAGAAGCAGCAGCTGGAGAAGGAGACAGGCCTGAAGATAGTGGAGGCTGGAGTTAGTGATGTAAGTCATACTCACTAAAAATACCCGTTGTTCAGTGTGTAAGAAGAAAAAAAGAGTGAGTGGGTGTGCTTGTGATTGTGTGTCTTCTGTGTTTGAGCTCATGGGACAGGAATAACTCTGTGATTCCTACTTGTCTTGGCATTCGTATCACACCTGCAGCTTCAGTTGTGCAGCCAAACACTAATCTGCAGCAGCAATGAATTCCAAACACACATCCTTTTAAGTGTGATGCTTTGATTACCGCCCCACGTATTCATTTCCTTTAGGTCTCTGAGAGCTGTTGTCACCATAGCAAAGAAAACACAACAAGACAAAAGCCTGATGCATTTTGTGAAACTTAAAGTAAGTGTTGATCATCGCTGCAGAGCAACAATAACCAGATTATCTTGAGTGCTGTCACTTTGTCGGGAGCCCCGATGCTCCTGTGACATATTCATTGGAAAAAATTAAGAGGAGAGCAGGAGGACACTCAGGATGATCCAGATGAAAGGAGAGTAAATGTGTATTCATTCAACACTGATAAATATTCATATGTATCAGCGGTAAGGATCTAATCAAGCACCCATTGATGCATCATAGCCCTCCATGCTTGCCTGGTAAATGAGTTTCTCTATGGAAATGAGACAGACAGCCTTAGACCCCTGAGCTGCCCTGATCATGAGGCATGCTGGGAGCTAAATGGATGTGGCCTGTGCATCGCAGGACAGTTGCCAATGGCAACAACCGTCACACACTGTATAGACAAGATCATTTTCCCGTGTAAGTCCCTTCTATGCCGTCTCCCTTTTGGTGTCACTGCCTTTCTTCGCCCATCTGCCTCCCACTTATATCTTTTTTAGCACCACATTTTCTCTCATCTTATTCCATATTGTGTCTTTATCACGTTTTTCTCAATTATCTCTGATTCACATTTTTTTTCTTCTTTCTTCACTGTGACTTTTGTCCTGTTCTTTGTCTGCCTCTCCTCGCCTCCTTTTCATTCTTTTATTCCCACTCAGACTGATTCCTGCGCTTAGCCAGCACTGGTACAGGGCTGTGTTTGTCATATTGGGCCTATTTGTAGATAATTAGCTGCAATAATAGCCTCTCTGCAGGAGCCAGGGTGAGGGAGGGATGGATGGGAAGAGGGAGGGAGGAAAGGAAAAATCTGTCTTCCACCTCATGGGGAGAAAATCTGCGCCAGACTGTGTTTGTAGAAATGCATGTTAAGGAAGCACGGCATTTACTGTACTACAAATAAAGACCTGGCAAAGTATAAATGCTGAAAACCCACTCAGAGGGCGTTTTATTAGCAACAGCTCTAATGTGGATGTGTTGATCTCACCAGTTTGTATCCAAGAAGTGGAGAGTTGAGGGTAAGTTGGGCAAAATAGTAGCTTTTGACAGGAGAGCCTGTGGAGTGGGCTCTTCAAATACATTAGTTTAAAAGGTGTTAAACCAAAAGCCTGCTTTCAGTAAATGTACAGTAATTTGACCACAGTTATGAGTGAATGCCTGCTAGAGGTTGCAGAATGGGTCTCCTGTAGCCTGCTTCTTAGTGGCAAAAATAGAAATATTCTGGGTAAAATTGGCTCAGTGAATTTATAAGAGGTATAGAGTGGGAAATTAAGCTAAGCACATGCTTTTCACAGACAAACCATCAACAATGTGGTTGGCATCATTAAGTCTTATCGCTGACAACCCGTTCTGACAATCCCTTTTTATTTAAGAGGTGACAAATGACAAAACAGCTTAGGAAGATGTCCAGATAGAGCGAACGTCAATAGCAGTAGATGCGGACCAGGATAAGCAAATGTCAAATTAGGGGGAAGGAGACATCAATCAATAGGCTGAGCAATATCTACTCCATTATAGATCACAGGGAAGTCTGTGTGGGGCATAAGAAATGTATTTTCTGAGAATTTTTTTTTTCTTAACAGCTGTTTCCCAAGTGGGACCTCCACTCTTGTGGAAACCTGAAAGGCAAATGGAGGTCCTCTTACAGCAATCTGTGAGACCTATAAATGTGTGTGAAAAACTGTGAGGAGGGAAAAGAAATGAAGTGAGAAGAAGTTTATGGGTGATGTGCCCTCTTCACAGCTTTTGCAGCTGCTGGCTCCTCTGTCTGTATTCATACTGCATGAAACCATACATATAAATACATATATCCATGCTATTATCAGACACTTAGTGCTCTAAGTGTGGAAATAAGTCCTGGCAGATGATACCACACCTAAAAGACGCAGTGCTCAGTGACTGTGCATCCCTCGCACCATAGACACAGCCATAGACACAGCATGGCTGGTCTATGGCTGGTTAATCCCAAAAACTATTTTCTGAGGTTAAATATGTCTCTGCTAATATTGCCCTAATCAAGGTCTTAATGACTGAAACCTTGATCTGCTAATAAAGATTCACACTGATATGAGTGTGCAGAAGCTTTCCTCTGGATTAAAAATTAAGTATTAAAAAAATAGAATGTGTGACAGTTTTGACAGCTGAGATGACAAAACTCCACCAAGACAGAAGCTGAGAGAATACTGCCTCATGTAGCACAGGCTTCAAATCAACATTTTCTTTCAGAGTGTAAAATATACCTGAGTTTATTTTTTTATTAAATTAAACATTTTAAATAGTGCATCTGTAAAGAATCCATGCTAATGTTTTCCCAGATCTGTGTTCCTCATGCCGATATTTCCAAATACTCTGCGATATGGATGCCTCTCCACATTCAGCCTACCTGGTGCCTGTGTGATTAAATTGGAAGTTAAATTGAGATTCATTGACATTTTGACAGCGGTCTCATGTCTGAGATAACTCAGGCAAACTGCTTATGTGAAGAGGCACTTATTAAGCATAGAATTCCCTGAGCGGCATGTCAACTGATTATTCAACCACTAAAAGTAAATAATATATTGCAGGCAGGGAGTTTTTACATTGTGCTTGGGTGTATTGTTTGTGTGTATGCATGCACGAATGTACAGCTTGTGTGTACAGTATTAAGATGTGCATGGCTTTGGTGTTTGTATTTAATGTAGTTGTAATTGGTTTACAGTAAGTGTACGTTTTTCTTTTTGCGTTGATTTTCTTTCTTTTTGCGTTGCATTTGATTTCTACTCTAGCTGCATAATGAAGGTGGATGCAGGTGAAGTTATCCTGTCATGTGTCACTCTGGAGTGGCTGTTGGAGAATGCCACCGTGTTATGGTGGCCGAAAAGCTCACATTATATTACTAATGAAAGTACTAAGTGCAGAGGCACAGAGGCAAAACCCATCTCAGAGAAAGGTCACATGTAATGATGACCCCTCCCAATGGATTTAAAGGCTTTCCTTCCAATATCCTGTGCCGTAATTAATGCAAAGACACATCTGTTTCCTGTGCATCAGGTTTTGAGTATGATCATATGTATTTGTTCAATTTGAACAATTGAATGTGTAATATCATCAACCTCAAATTTGGCCAGCCTCCAACGTGTTTTACACTGAATTTCAACATGACAACACCAAACTAGTGTACAGAAATATGCCTACTACAACTACGTACTTACTATCGTCCTATTTTTTTATACATGTTTAAATCCTGGTGTTTAATTAGTTTAAATAGCAATGGTGCCTCTTTCTGTTAGGTATGTTATGTTTGTGTTAATATGAACATAACTTTAGTATTTATATTTATTAGCAATGCTTGCATCATGTTTCTGGATATGATAATGTCAATCTGTCAGTTGGTGAGTCAGACTGAAATATCTCAGCATTGACAGGATGGACTGGCACAGCATTTTGATAGATAGACAGACGATGAATCCAATAACTTTTCCTCTAGCCACCACAAAGTCAGAATTTAAATTTTTCTTTGGTTTATGACAAAATACCTGCAAAACTAGTCACATTCCCATCATATGTGTGCTAATTACCAAATGTTAGCACACTAAACTAAAATTGTGAACATGGTATTTTATACACCTTAGATGGTAACATTACACCTGCTAAACATAGGCATGTTAGCATTGTCACTGTGAGAATGTTAGCATGCTAATCTTAGCATTTAAATCAGCACAAGCAAGCAAGCAAATAGAGCCTCACTGTAGAGTCTTTAAATCTTGGTATAGTGTTTGTCCCTGCTTCTGTTACAAATGGACATTTGATATAATGTACCGCAGACTGATGACCCTTCACCTTATCATTATGTGTCATTTTCATATTAAAATACAAAACTTGAGCAACAAAAACTACATTTATACAGTCACCCTTAATGCACTCAGTAGAATCCAATAACTTCTGGTTCAGGAACGATGACTTTAAATTTGCATTTTGTTTTGCTGCTACACTCACATGAATATTTATTTCCACATTTTTTATATTATGCGCATGGTCGGGCAATATCAGCGCATTTTGCTTTCCTTTAATCTAACAAAGTCTGAATATTGTAGCATATACCACTCGACAACAAATACAATGTACAACCATCAGTGGATGCAATTCCTCCGAGTAAATGGGACAAATAATTTCAGAGGGGACTTCAAAGGAAAACCACAACACTGACCATTTCCTACCAGGGAAAAGAGACAGACACACACAGGCTGAAATAAATAACTGTGATAAGAGTTGTCCAAATTGATCTTGTAACGGGACGGGTATATGCTTTACTTCAAAACATATTTCCATGTGTTGGTTTTTGAAGTAGATATTTTTTTTAAGAATCACAAGATGAGAAAAATATATTCTAATGTTAATGTCGATCTCTTATTCTCATTTAAGTGTGAAAGTAGCTTCTCAGAGGAAATAATAGTGGCTTGGTTGCACTGCAGGGTATATTTTCTACCCATCCCTGTGTTGTACAGTGCGTATATGTGTACTTTATGTGTGTATCTATATCAGCCAAGTCCTCATTGGCCCTCAATTGCCTTTTCCACATTGACAACCTATCCAATCTCCTTCAGACACTGTAATAAACCCAAACAATGAAAAAATTGCAGCCCATAAAAATTTCAGCAGTGCAGGAAGGCCAATCTGGCTGTTTTAAAAGTGGCTAAAATGCCATTACTGTGGCAGATCTGGATGTGAAATGTCATATTGGAGCAGCCCCACTGTGCCTGCAGCCCTGAGTAACACTGCCTCTTAGGAGACTCCAGCTGCCTCACACTGATGAAAGACCATCCACCAGCTCCGTTTCTCTGCAACCTTTTACCATCATCTGACCTTTGGACTGTAGAAATGCCTTTGATACTGTGCCATGCAGTTTGGTATTTGCCTCTCTCTATATCATGACATGTGCTTTCCCTTGGGTAAGGGTGGACTTGTCTGTTTTTAATGAGTGTCAGAATGTAAAGTGTTTACTCTCCTACCTTTTGCTTCTTTTATGTTCCGCTGCCTTTGTTAAAGAGAGGTATGGTTACTGTGTATAGTTGACGGTGGTATTTTTACTCAGCTTGTGAAGGGCAATTCCTGCACCTTTTGTAAGGAATTAAATAAGATACTTTTTTTTCCTGGCCTACGCATCTCTTTCTGTAAAAAAAAAAGAAAAGAAAAAAGAAGCAGCTCAAGGCCAACGTGGCCTTGAAGGTGTTATGGAGATTTAGATCAAATTAAAGCAAAATCCACTGATGAAAACTCTAACACTTTTATAAATCATCAATCTGTAATGTTCAGTGCATTCAAACATTCATTCTTCTCAGTCAGTCTGATTTCCTGCAATAACTAGTTTAGAGGTTAGTATTATTTCTTCAAAGCTAGAAGGTCTTGTGTTCTAGGCTTCTTTCTGGATAGAGTCGGGCTGCCACTAACAATTATTTTCATTACTTCATAAATTTTTCAATTGTTGTGTCTTTAAAATGTCAGAAAATAATCAAAACATTTAATCAAACCTACATTTGGTTTACATGCAAAACAAGTTGCCCATTAACCAAAACTAAGGACTGTATCGTGCAAATGCAGGTCTCAAAATCATAAGCAACTTATAAGCCTCAATATGTGCCCTTAAAAGTGCAGAAATGTGCACCATGTGTCATTTAAGGTCATTTAAAGGCAATAAAATAAAAAGCAAGTGAAATAGAAGTATGTAAAATCAGACAGAAAGAGGTTAATCGAAGTGTAGCAGCTGTAGTATGGAGTTTTACACAGTTCCCCCCCATTAGTCTACATAAAAACATCAAAACTAGTTGATGTTTTCAACTGCTAAAATGTGTCCTATAATCCTACAAAGCAAAACATCACAATAGTAAATGAATAGACTTTTGGTAACGGTATATTTACATGTTGTAGGTCGAGAGGGCAATACTTTTAATAAAAACATAGTAGCAGCAAGAGATGAGAGAGTTTTTTAGCTGGATCAGTTCTGAAAATGCAACATGTCCTTGTTGTGTAGCTGCTTTGCATTTTGGACAGTTGAGGCTACTGTCAGTGGAGGGATTTTAAATGCTGCCTCTTCTACAATGTATTTCTGGCTCTATGTAGAACATTTTGAGTCCAGAGAGAGAGAGGCCCTTGATCTTTGACTCTGACAAGCTGCCACCAAAACCTGGTGTTTACTCTTCATGGTTTAGATTGTTGTTTCTGGTTTAGTCATAGTAGCTTTGCTGTGGTTTCCACAGAAATTGAGTAAGAAAACTACACAGTTAAAGTAACAGTAATTAATCCTGACATTCAGGGTAGAAGTCTGAATAATATGTACACATACACAGTATTTGTTATTGAATGTTAAATGGGTGAAAATAATAATCAATGAAGTCTCTAACATGAACTTTCATTCAGGGTTTGGACCTCTTGTCGTAATTCCATCCATCCATCTATCCATCGTCAACTGCTTATCCTGCGTACAGGGTCCTGGGGTCTTGTCCTAATTATTCTTTTCAAAATAAAGGTTGAACCAAATGTTCACACAATAATCCTATATAAGATAAGAGAATACTTAATTACTGTTGCTACATCAAGGTTTCCATTCTTGCATGGTACATGCAGTTAACAATGATATTAATGGCAAATTCACCACTTATAATTCTTAATTTTTGCAGACTGCAATGTCAACTGTCACTGGCAGATTTTTATCAGCTGTAGCTAGCCAGCTAACGTTAGCTTCATGAGTCGGTTGAAAACGCTCAGACGGACTTTTTAATGTTTCATGCTGACTCATTTTTAAATGAGAATCCTGTATAAGGCTCATAAATATGCACTAGATGGCTGCATATCTAACAGACTGAGGCTAAATATCCATGTCCCCGGCAAATGTTAGCATCCTCACCCTAAAGAAGACAGAAATAAACTGCATTGTTCTTCTATTGCAGTTTAGCACTAGTCAGCCCAAGTATCATAAGAGAAAATGTAAGATCAGACTGTTATTTTAACGTGAACTGAACATCCTGCTCAGCCGTTGGATTTATGCTCTATTGTTTGTATTTTGAAAAAGTACGTTTTCACTTTAAACGTCATCATCCTAGAAAATGCCTTGGATGACGACTAACTGGTGTTTTTGGCAAACATAACACTGTCTCAGCTAGCGAGTTTGGCTGGTGTTGGTGGCGTGTAAACATCCTCAAATCCAATAAAGAGCAGGACAGAGCCGCTACACTCTGATTTAGTAGAAGTTTAGTTAACAGTTAACTGATGGCGGAGATTATAACCCCATGTGTGGTTCTTGTGTTTTGACTTTAAAGAACTGCCTGACTCAAACAATACACCTGGTTTAAGTAATCTGCCCCCTTTTTGAAGCATTAGGTAACTTTTAAGTTATGACATTGTTCTGCACATTCACTGGGAACAATGCCACACTTGTTTGAACAAAAGCTTTGTCTGTTTATGCTAATTTGTTGAGTGGTGTCTGGCTGCAGCAGCAGTGGGGTTGGGGGCTGGTTGCCTGGGGGAGGCGGAGGGTAGGGGGGGACCTGCGGTGTCCACAGCTGGATAGCATGGCAGAGGTTTTTAAATGTCAGCATTGAAGGGGGATGTGGCTGCCATTTGGCCTGACAAGCTGCATGCCAAGGGACTGGCAGCGGGATGCAGGGGCAGGGTGCTCCCGGTCACGGCCACAGAGCTCTCACCTTCTGCCATTTATCATGCGGCTGTTTGCCTAGCGCATCTGGCACCTTAGCACTGACAGCAGCAGAAAAAGCCATCGCTGCAGGCTAACCAGTGGCCCATGGAAATTGTTTAAACATCACAACAAAATTAGGGTTCTAGTATTTGTTTGATTACATTCACTCCAGAGTATCTTATGGTTTAGTTGTTGGAAGTGCAGTAAAAAATTTGAGGACATTTTCAGTTGTATAGAGTTGGTGAGACGAGGGTTTGGCAGACTTTGCTGCTGAAAAAAAAATGTCAATCCTATGGTAGTGGCAGGGCACTGGTTGTCAAGTAGCAATCCCAGCACTAAACAGAAATAATTCTTATCTTTGTTCATAGATGTGATATTCAGTAAAAATGAAACGTTTAAGAATATACTGCAGTCATAGGTTCATCGTGATGTATAAATTAGGCATAGCAGTATTTTTAGCAAACACAACATTTTGAGTTTGTGGTTGGTGTGAAGCAGTAAATGAATTATTGCTCAGTGAGCGCACAATACGGAAACCACTTTGCACTCAGTAAATTAAATGTAATCAACTGTCATATCATCTTTTATTGACTTTAATTGACTATAATTGTGAATCCTGCTGTAACTGCTAGTTACTTTAAGCATGGCAAGGTCAACTAAATTGCTTGATGAGCTGTTATGGTCTTTTATATGATGACCTTGACTTGTGAGGGGGTATGAAAATCTTCCATCTGTGGCGATAAAGCATGAAATGAAACTAGACCACTCCGCTTTTAAGTGGCTTAAGTACATCCACTGGCTGTTTGGAAGTGCTATGTTGTGTTATGTATGCCGCAATATTTAGGCATGGCAATCAATATTTAAATGACAAATATTCTGTATGTTAACACATAGGATTTCAGTTGAAATGGCTGCTTACCAGATCCCCTTACAATATATATATTTTTTTTATCAAAGTAAGTGTTTCTTTCAGATAACTCAGATAAGAAAACTGTAAAATTGTATATAAATAAGTCCAAAATGTTTCATCAGCTAAGAAGAACAGCCTTGTTTTCAGATTTGGGACATTAAAGTTTTACGTATTCAAATGAGTTTTAAATGATTTATTTATCTTTAAAGTTAGAAGAATTGTATCCTTAATCCTTCAGTTTTTCTAATAGTTAAGTCTAAAAGTCTAAGTCTAATAAACCAAATTTGTAGATACATAATTTTCTCTGGAGTGCAACAATAACTATGGCATAAAACTGTGATTTTTCTTTTACCTGGATCTGTACCTGCTATTGAATTTAGTCCAATAACCATTAATCTGGCAGCATTCAGTACCTGAGATTAATTAGGCCCTTTAGCCATGAACTGAAGATATTTCTTTAATGTGTTTGCTGTAATATATGTTGTCTTCTATCCTAATATATGAAGCAATCATTGCAAATGTGGCGTACATATGGAAGTAAAAAGCTGTGGCGAAGATCAGATGCTGATAGTTTTCTGTGAACTGGAAAAGCATCTTGCTGTGATAGGACTTTTGCTTTACATATCACAGTCATGTCCATGTGTACATGGTTGCCAACATGCCTATTTACATTCACAAACATGCTCATCATGTCAGGTGTTAGCGGTCAAGGCACAGATGCATATAACACCCGGCGCGGTGCAGGTGGATGTGAAAAATAGGATTCTCTGCTCATAAACAGAAGCTACTGCAAGTACATCACGCCTGAATCATGCAGACATGAAAACCAGAGCATAGTTACATGAATGCAGCTTAAAGGCAGACACAACAACAAGAATATTTCAAACAGTAATGATACAGTCAGTGACAAATACTGTATATTACCCTGATTTGTCTTGTAATTGTTTCCCACCGTTTCATCCAAACATTGCATATTCATCTATATTTTATCTAGAACACGGACGAATGAGTCAACAAACTAAACGTCTCCCACTTAGCGACTAATCTGTATAATTTTGAGGAAGAAGAATACATAATATGTTTCATTTTTCATCAACACCAAGAACTAATTTCATTTCATTGTTGGAAATAACAAATGGCAAAAGGATCTTGGCAATCCAGGTCCATCAACACATACAATCACATGTCAATCACTATTCATTACATTATTCACTCGTGGGTAAAAAAAGACATCATCTCAGCTTCACAAAAAGCCATACAGTGTTATTATGTTTGTGGGTGAAAATAGGCTAGATTGATTATATGCATTTACAATAATGAGCCTTCAATGTATTATTACGTTACAGAGCCATCAAAATCTTGACATAAATCATAATTAATTCTGCCTTCAGAATTTCTGATCAGCTATACTTTATATTGTTGTCAGAGGTTTTGGTGTGAAGCGATGTGAGCGGCAAAC
This sequence comes from Micropterus dolomieu, assembly GCF_021292245.1. NCBI lineage: Eukaryota > Metazoa > Chordata > Actinopteri > Centrarchiformes > Centrarchidae > Micropterus > Micropterus dolomieu. Next base: position 38,402,084 of record NC_060150.1, on the reverse strand, counting down.
AGGCGGCTGATACCGCACTACAGCTGTGGCAGCAGTCTCATTAGGGATTCACAGAGGTATCTTTCGACGAGCAGCGCTGCTTGCTTTGGCTCGGGGGCAGACTACTCTTATAAATCTGCTGGAGCTGTGAGACAGACAGACAGCGAGACACACGCAGGGAGGCTGCGGCGCCGGGCATGCAGAGTGTCAGCTCTGTTCGTGCAGAGGATTGTTTTGCAGCACGAGGGCCCTGACTCTTCCCCAGCTGATTGGTGTGGCTTCATTAGCATGGGCTGTGGCTCCTCCGATTTGCAGTAATTAAAGAGAGAAATCAGAGCGCTTGCCTCCAGTCCAGACACAGCCAGTGCCTGTCAAGTGAGATCGCTGTGGAACAGATCTAGCGTTCCTGGCTGCCTGCCACTCCACAATCCCCCCCCTTCGTCCCTATAGTAAGAGTGAGTCTGTAGGAGAGGTATGGGGTGTTGGCGTCTGTGCCAAGTTACCCCCTAAGTAACCCACGGGGTTACACAGGCACACACGCCTCTCCCTGTGGACGTCTGCTGGGCCGGCGTTGTCATGGTGATAACAGGGGAAAATGTTTAATGAAGACACTGATGAGAATTTATGAGGCTGGAGCTGTGTGCATTTACAGGAATACGACCCTTAGCCTATCACGCGCTGGCTCCTGTGGTTCTACATCTATATCTTCACTTACACAAGCTGTGGCTTATCATCGGGGCGTATGCTCAGGCATGCGGCCTAAATATGCTGCCAGCAACACCCGGGTACAGTTAGAGACACGTGGCTTTGGTTTTCCAATAAAGTTAATCCAGTGTGATCAGAAATGTATAATGTTTTCATTTAGTATAAACTGGAAAAAATCAGTATCTACTAATCTCTTGAGAGGCATTCTCAGGAGGGCAATTTAAATACAAATTGTATTAGGGTGGTAGAAATGCAACCATAAAAAAGTGTTGAGTGTCAAACGTGGAAAGCCAGCCATCAACACACCCTCTACTGTAACTGAACAATGGAGCTATTTGATTGGTCGTGTTTCAGCCGAAGTACTTTAGGCCAGTAGTTCTCAAACTTTTTCACATCGAGGACCCCTAAATTGACACAAATTAGACCACGCACCCAGGGTTATCCATATGATAGGATTTTTGCTTTTAGATGTTTTTTTACAGTAAGTCTCATGACCGATACAGTCATACATTCTGACATTGTGTTATTTATGGATGGGATAATAACTAAAATAAATCATTCAAGGACTCCTGGGGGTGCCAGGACCCCAATGTGAGAACCACTGCTATAGGCTTTATGTTTCCAGTTGTTTTGAGTAGCTTTCCCTGTTAAAAAACAGGGGGGACTCCACATTCAACAGCAGTTCAGCAGCCCTTGAGATTTGATTCATTTTAAGTGCATTGCTAACCTTAGTGTGAACACAAACGGAAGGTCATCTGGAGTGGGAAGTCCTAGGATATTTTTCATGTATCTTAGCACTGTTGTAGGAATGTGGTAGGGCAGGTTTGCCATCCATCCATCCATCGTCAACCGCTTATCCTGCGTACAGGGTCACGGCGGGCTGGAGCCAATCCCAGCTGACATCGGGCGAAAGGCGGGTTAGGGCAGGTTTGATTATTAGCAAATATCAAATATATTTATTTAAATTAATATAGTTATTGATATAACTAAAATGATTAATAAAGATGAATAATTACAGGGCACCACTCTGGGGTCCAATAACCAAAACGTGAATACAGTCTCAAAAGCATCTGTCCACTTAGAAATGTCCCAATATCACTATTTTAAATTAATAAGGTGGACAGTGAAGGATAAATCCACGCACAGACCATCACAACCAGGAGGACCATAGCCACGTGGGTGGATCCATAATGAAACAAACCAAAATGGAGGACGCACTCTACTCTTCCTCACCAGGGTGGCGTGGAGCACAACTGGGGTTAGGCTACTAAGCTATATGAGGTATATATGTAGGTGTATGTAGGTTAGTCAAGGAAGAGAGACAAAAAAGTCACACAAAGTAAGGTACATAAAATCCTAAGTACCGAGGCATGACACAATAATTGTCCATTTATACAAACCTAACTTGTATTTGACAACCGTGTTACAGGACTTTTGGCTGATAAAGTGCACTAACACAAGGAAAACAGCTGAGTCTATTGAGTTGGAAGAGAGCGGGGAGCAGCAGTTACCCTTCTCTTCGTAAAGAAAGTGTAGGATTAGTGACGTAATGGCCGCACCACAGGAGTCCCCCTGAACTCCCACAGGGCTCGTCCAGCAGGAATCCAGGATTGGGGTTCAAACTTAAATCTCACACTCAGAACCTGAGGGGATTTGGTGCTATTTCTTTGTTAAGGCTTCTTTGCTTACTTGAAGGCCGTCTTGTTAAGGCTTTGCTTTTCACTTGCAGACCTCACCATGTAGTGAGGTCCTAACAGCAGACACAACATAGAGAGCCACACAAGCATACCTTTTCATCTAGTAAAAGGGTACAGAGTAGTTCCTGACAGTTTAAGGTACAATTTTGTACCTGTAATTCAGCCTGAACTAAAGGTAAGTAGGGATCATGCAGTACAACAATAATATATTTTGAGATGGTCACTATGTCAGATTAGGTTTTTGTTCCAGACACCCCAGGTTTCTTTAATCAAGCCATTATCAAGCTCCCGGTATTACTAAAATGAGGTAAGGTAGCGCACTGATTCAGCTGCTTGGAGGGTGCACTAGAAAAAGAACTCCTCCAACAAGACCCTACTTCAATCCCCAACAGCAGCTCTTCCACATTTTTCTGAGATTGTGGCGGAATTTGAACTCTTCGGACAATTGAATTCAACCCCACTGTGTTTCAGAGGCTTTGAGATGTATGTGGATCCAGGTGTGGAGAGGACACATCCTACTGAACCCATGAAGTTATTCTGCGCTCACCTCTGAACACTTCTCTTTGTCCCTTTACTGTCAGTCTCAGTATCAGAGTCTCCCAGCCCACTAAGTCTCTTGTGACTGGGGTTTCAATTATGAATGCTACCTCTGACTACCTCTGTTATTCCGCGGCAGCCCACATATCCCTGCCTGCCACCACTCATGTGTGACTTGATGTATTGTCTCACTGTTTTCCCCCCTTTCAAAATTAATTGCAGTTTTATCTCTCCCGAAGATAAAAAAAAAGCCTGCAGAGAACATAATAGTCTAAAAGTAGTGTGGATTCTATTCAAACAAAACAATTAAAACCTTGGTGTTTTCCTTGCTGTTTTTGACTGTGGAAGTGTTGGATGAGATTTTTAGTGGCGGTTCTTCTTTTATCTTTTAACACAATAGAATGTATTACCTTCAATTACCTTTAGGGATTGGGTTGTGTTTTAGCAAACCTGGATCACATTCTTGACCTGACCATTTTATTTGGTGTCTAATGACTTTTCACCTACAGTATCATAATATCCCTCATCAAAAACTAATTACATCTTGAAAATAATTCTTGTCATTGTGATTAATGCAAATCTGAGCGGAATTCACTCCTCCTCAGACCACGGTGCACGGTGAGTTGATTTTACTTTAATTTTTAGGCATGAGCACCATTTGCTAACTTGGTTTAATTTATTTTGGCTGGCATTTCAGCAAACATGCACATTATCCCTGTCAGACATATTGCTATTGTCAACACAGTTGCAGGTAGAAAGGATCATTACTGTCGAATAAAAACCAGTTGGGAATTAAGGCTGCACCTTAAACAAACAAACCAAAAAAAAGATTGAATAAATGAACTCAGCTTTCGCAAACATAGTTGACAGCTTGGTCTTGTGTGTAATTAACTTATCTAGAGAAGATCAGAGTTTAAATTTTAAGATACTCTTCAACTAAAATAACCACTCTAATGAGTGTTTGTGTGTTTTATTGGCAACAGAGTCTAAAAAGCTTTTTGATTCAAGTTTAATTTATGTGATTGTTCGGGTTAGGGTCTTAATAGTTGAAAATAAAAACACATCATACTTGTTACACTGGGACTAGGGTGACCATACGTTGTATTTTTCCCAGACATGTCCTCTGTTTGGGAACTAAAAAATGCATCCAGCCTCAATATCGCTCAAACATTTCCCGGGATTCGGGTTTGCTTTCTACCTTCGGCATTCATTTTGTGCGTTTTTGCATTGCTTTGACCAGTAAGGGCACTATTATATTTTACTCTTTGCGTCACTTCACAATCTGCCGCTCCACCGGCAGGGAAATGGAGTAGGGAGAAGACTGAGTGCTTTTTTTTATCCAACCGTGTGCACAAAGTTGCTTATCATTGTCACTTTTCTCGAACCGACCAATCACAGCTTGGATGGGGTGCGACATTAAAAAAGGTTGAACTCGTTCATCATGAATGGTTATGATTATTGACAAGTTAGCACTTAGCGATAACAAATTAGAAAGTGACCCCCATGTAGACCTTTTTTCTTGCACTTGCAATCTGGCCAGATTATAATGAATACACATTAGCCCTTATCAAACATGAAAAAGACAGAAAAGTGTAAATCAGTTGAATTGTTGAATATCAATAAGGTGTTGAAATGTTACAAATCGGCCTACTATAAACAATCTGTAGGCAGACATAAGACAAATAAATTGTAACCTATAAATATATTAGTATTATACTAACATTAAATGTTCTATTTTATTAAGTTGTGCTAATACACAAATATATACTAGTTATTTCCCTAAGTTGATATAGTGCCTCCTAACAGATGTAGATTTAGCCAGATCCAGGATGCCATTGTACAAATATTTGCTCCTTTTGCCACTTCTCTTCTTGAAAGCAATATGTTCCCCTTGTTCTATTTTAGTAAAATGATTGTTGTAATATAAATTGTGTGTGTGTTTGTGTGCATGTGAAGCAGAATGCATGACCTGCAAAGCTGGTACGTACGTGTCAGTGTCAAATAAAGGTGCTAGCAGTCTAAAAGCCCACGAGTAGGCCCTATTAAAGTTCAATAACAGTTGCTCCCCACCATACACATTTCCATGGTGTCACCAATTACTTAAATCCCCCCCAGCCCCAGCCTTCCACCTATTGCGGGTGTCCGTCTGCCATCTGCACCAACTGTCCTCTTTTTTTGAAAACCAAAATATGGTCACCCTAACTGGGAATAACTAGCTCTACACTGCAATGCAAGAACAATGCTGTCTCTTTCAAATGGTGAGGATACTCTCTTTTTGCCTGGGACATGTAGCTGTAGCCCCTGACTTTTAGCAAAATATTATGCATGTGAAACCATCAAGTGCATATTTAAGACCTCTTTTACAAGCTTCTTATTTTAAAATGTGTCAGCTAGAAACATGTAAAAGGCAGCTATAGGCCGCGTTTTCAGCCAACCAATGGAGCTAATGTTAGCTTAGTTAGGTAGCTACTGTAACTAGAGCTGACATACTCTGCTAGCAACAGTTGTCTTTTTAGCATCTAAATTGTTTAAAAAAAAATAATTTTGTGTAGTAAATTCAATTCTAATACAGATAAATCCATAATTGTGGCCTGCTCTAACCTATCATGAATCATCAGTAAAACTACACACTGTACATGTAAAGCAATTAAAATGAGCACTAAATATGTATCACTTCCTCCTAGATTACAACATTTTCTATCATTTTACAAATACGGTGTGATTTTCTACTCCAGGCTATGATGCCACATCAGTTTTTTGAAGTACACATTGTTGTGCATGTGTGTGGGTTTGCCTCGCTGCTTTAAATATAGTTAAGATGACAGGCATAGAATTTACCTTGATGTTTACTGCTTTGAACTACTTGGCATGGGCAATGCCTGGGCTGGGATTCACATAAGAAAGAGGCCTATTTGAACAAGCTCATCTGGGGAAAACACCAGAATGACATGGCTGACACACACACAGGCTTTGAATGGTTGCTCTGAGCAAGTGATGTGCATGAGACACAGCAATTCAAATGTTTCACGTAAAACCCAGAAATGGGACCTTTTTGCGTCTTTGAACATCATCCATTAGGAAACATGGTGTTTCTCTCTCACACACACACTCACCGAGACACAATGCATTTAAGACTTTCTGACAGACAAGTTTCTGCACCTTAAGTGATGTTTAAGAGGGAGTTTAGACGGGAGAGCAAAGTGTCGCCTTTTATGTTTTATCTCAGTATAAGTGCAAAATCAAACTGGAGTGTAACAACTAGCAATATATCAAAATGACATCTCTGTACTGTGAATCCAAATAGACAGACTTTAAAACCAAACTTTGGCTTCTGCCTTTATGAGAGCTTTGTTTCAGTATAAATGTTAAAGATGAGCATGGGAAGGGAACATTTTAAAAGCAAAGTGTATAAACCCAGAGAAGGCTAAATCGTCTCCTCTCACACATCTTGTAATATCACTTCAGCAATAACAATAACAGCTGGTGGATCTGATAAAAAAAAGACCCAGAACACTCCAATGTGTTTTGTTTTGCATACATTTCTCTCTGCATTATAGTTCGAAGCTAATCCTCCAACACCTTCCCAAATGGAGCTGCAGCAACAGTCTCGCTCAGATATTATTATGAATAATTTATTGCACCCCATTTCAAAGAGCCGAGCAAAAATCCTGACTATTTTTGGTGTAACGGTATCACGCGTTAGTTACATCTGCAGGTACACATTGCAGCTGTTGGTTTCTTGTGCAGCACTGTGGTGTAAACAGCATCAGCCTCTCACTGATGTCATTATAGTGTGATTGGTATGTGGACAACAGGCTCAGTGTGCTACTAGGCTGCTGTTCTCTTCTGTTTGCTCAAATATATTACAATCTCTGACTTTTCTGTGTCCATTCAAGGTTTTCCTTGCAGGTAAATGAATTGTATGTGTATGGTATGTGCCTTTTGGAAAGACCTACTAACACCTGTGCATGTATATTCAGATCGCACACACAGGGATAGTAAATATGTGCAGCCTGTAGGTGCGAGCAAATATAAAAGCAAATTATTTGTCTCTTCCTCTCCTTTTTTCAACTCACATGCATGAGCATCAATTGATGTGTGCTCTACATCTCAGGTAGTGCACTTGATCATGACATTCTCTGCGACGTGGTGAAGTGCCGCATACCTCTTTCTCCCATTGTTTAAACACGCTCACCGCTTTTCCATCTTATTTATTAGAAATGTGAAGTGTGTCATGGAGGCAAACACCGGAGCAGCGCAGATTAGCCTGGCAGGACTCCTGCCGACTGTTCGAACATGTGTTACCCCAAGGAAGTACTTACTGGAGGAACACACAGGTGTGACAGCATCCACAATCGCCAGTGACCATAAGAGTGACTTCAGTATGTTCCTGAATTTGACTGCTTGTAGGTTTTTGTTGAAATGAATCGATGCACGTCAAACCTCCCTGGTGTGATAACCATTAGCACTGGCCTCGCTGTAGGATGTGACATGAGTTGTGAAATCGTACCGTGTCTTGCGTGGTAGTGGCTGAAATGTGTGAAAATGTGTCCATTTACGCAAGGTTCAAGTAATGGAAAACAACAGGTGCCAAAGTCAGGCTTTCCTTCAAAGAGCACGTGAAGCTGGTGTCTGGTTTTTGGTAGACATTTTCTTTTTTCTTCTTTTTTTTCAATCCACTGCAGTGTCAGGGGGGAATACCCTTGTTTGGATGAATGTGGATTTAGACAGGTGGGTGACTAGGGTATCTGCTATCTTGCATTCGTGCAACAGCAAGAACTGTAGCCGATTCTTTCTTGCATTCGAATGGAATGCTGCAAGATGAAAACAAATTGCCACTCAGACGACAGGTGGTCGGACCATTTTAGTGCCCTCTTGCAGGCGAGAAAACTGAATTTGGATTCTGAATTATTCCTGATAAACGAGGATGCCAGTGTGCAGAAAGCATGACGTGAATGTGTCACTCTGTGACATATAAGGAAGGAAAAAAATGAGTTCCTGGTCTCTCTCTTTTTTTTTTAAAGAAACAAAAACAGCATAAAATAACAAAATGCACAGATAATTTCAATTTTGCAGCAGCGTCATACACAAGGTCTAGCATTTGAGAGTTTTGGGGAAGCTGAAAAAATTGTTGAGTCAGTTACAGTGTGTTCTGCTTCAGATTTTGTCCCTGCGGGCCGCCTGGTTGGCTCTGCTTTTTGAAGGTGGGGTGGCGTCCAATGCGGCCACGGACCCAGGCTGGACAGCGAGCTCGTTTTTGTTCTCCCCTTCACATTGCCAACTCCAGCTGTCACACAGAGGGACAATGGAGAAGAGGAGGGGGTGCTCTCTGAAAGGAAAAAATAAACTGGAGAGCCCCCGTCACACAACCCCCCCCCCCACCCCCCCACCCCCACCCAAGACTCGTCATCTGCATTTGACAGGACCCCTGTTCTCCTCTCTTCACCGCCCCTTTTCTTTTTCTTTCTCCTTTTCTCTCCCTGTGCTCTCCATAATCCCCCTTTCTCTCTCTCTCTCTCTCCCTGCTAAGTGCAGCTGTTGCTCTCCATTGGATCAATCTTTTTTTTCAGACTGATTGCTAATTAGGATAGCTTTTTTGGTGAGTTTTATCTTTAAAACGTGTTAAACGAGCAATTTTCCTCTCCTTTTTTCTGCATTCCGGCAGATCTTGGAGGAAAGCAGTCAAAAGACTTACCCAATTATACACAGTTTCCTTTAGGCTGAGCATTTTTCTGACTGCACCCAGTGTCCCATGCAGCATTCATATAGTTTACAACTACTGTACTGTGAGGTAGCCTCTTATTATAGTGTTCACTTCAGCTTTGAATGCAAAAGCCTACTTTGAAGAATAGACTGCCCCATCTCCCTCATTCTGCTCACATAACTGAATCCCTGGGAGAGGGAGCAGAGGAAAAGGGAAGCCTGAGAAAACAGCAATTCACACACGGAACACAGAGACCCCTAGTAGCTCAACAAATGAGTGTCTAGCCCCTATGTCCATTCATATCGCCCCTCGGTCCGCAAGCCTATTAGCCAGGCATCGCTCCTTGAACATTCACTGTCGACAACATGTGGAGGCATCGCTATAGCAACCAGTGGATATGACATGTGCAATGGACGGGGACTCCTGAGCTGCTGAATATAAGGAGGGGCTCAGCCTTAACTAAATGATCGCAAAAAACCCAACCCCACCACCTCCCCATCTCTTTTCATTGGCACAGAGACGCTGAAAGGACTCGGTAGTGGGGCTTCTGCACATTCTTCCGAGCCTCGGAAAATCAGGCGGGCATATCCCACA
>NC_060150.1:38270250-38392768 GCF_021292245.1 Micropterus dolomieu | reverse complement strand
AGCAATTTTCCTCTCCTTTTTTCTGCATTCCGGCAGATCTTGGAGGAAAGCAGTCAAAAGACTTACCCAATTATACACAGTTTCCTTTAGGCTGAGCATTTTTCTGACTGCACCCAGTGTCCCATGCAGCATTCATATAGTTTACAACTACTGTACTGTGAGGTAGCCTCTTATTATAGTGTTCACTTCAGCTTTGAATGCAAAAGCCTACTTTGAAGAATAGACTGCCCCATCTCCCTCATTCTGCTCACATAACTGAATCCCTGGGAGAGGGAGCAGAGGAAAAGGGAAGCCTGAGAAAACAGCAATTCACACACGGAACACAGAGACCCCTAGTAGCTCAACAAATGAGTGTCTAGCCCCTATGTCCATTCATATCGCCCCTCGGTCCGCAAGCCTATTAGCCAGGCATCGCTCCTTGAACATTCACTGTCGACAACATGTGGAGGCATCGCTATAGCAACCAGTGGATATGACATGTGCAATGGACGGGGACTCCTGAGCTGCTGAATATAAGGAGGGGCTCAGCCTTAACTAAATGATCGCAAAAAACCCAACCCCACCACCTCCCCATCTCTTTTCATTGGCACAGAGACGCTGAAAGGACTCGGTAGTGGGGCTTCTGCACATTCTTCCGAGCCTCGGAAAATCAGGCGGGCATATCCCACATTCTTCTCCCTTTTCTTATTCTCTCCGACTCTCCCTTTTCTCTTCTTTTTCTTCATCTACGTGTTGAAGCCGCGGTCTTTTGTTGGCGCTGGGGGAAGCATGGGACCCTTGCAGGGGAACTTTTGGAGAAGCGGACTGAGTGGGCGGCTGGGACGCACAGACGCTTCTTGGAGCTGCGGCGGGCGTCAGTGGTTAACCATGCTCTCTGGAATACAAGACGCAGCATCCTGCGTTCTCTGCGAAATGTGTGATCTGGCCGGCGACATGGACTTGGGTAATTGTCTCCTTGCTTGAAACGTGTGTCTGTTTTTATTTTTTATTTTATTTTACGGTGTTCGGTGTGCAAGTTTTAAAGCGTAAAAGGCGCCTTTAACGATCGGCTTTGAAAACTTGTAAACAATCGTAACATCACGTTGAGAGCTGGTTTTTGTTTCCGATGTGACGGAAAATGATCAGATGATTTTAGGAGCCCTGGTTTCATTTAGTTTCATCCTTTCTCCTTCGATAGTCTGCTGGAGATCGAATCTCCAAAAGCTCATGGGATGAAATATGATCGAGCATCGAAAAACACAGGCCTATGCATGCAAATGTAGTCAATATAAATATAAGCTCATCGAAAAACCCTGTGAAAACTGGGTCTTGAGTCTGGTGGTTTGCTGTGAGCACATCTGGCTGCAGGGGACAAAGTTTCTGTGCAGGTTGATCCTGCCTGGTGCTACCCGGCCGGCAGCAGCTCCAACTCATAAACCCTGAGAACTAAAAGCTGGCAAATCCACTCTGTGTTAGCATGAATTGTTTTATTTTAATCATGTGTTTAGTTTAAAAAAAGCGATTATATTTATCTTATTTAAATCTTATGCAACTGAGCTCTTATTATTCTATCTATGGATTTCCAAAAATCTATGATTGACTAGAAATTAATTCAAAAAGATTTTGCAGTTTTTTATGGTAATATTTATAGTTTGCCCATATATCAAACTGTTTTTTCTAATTTCTCAAATTAATAATAATTTTTAAAGGTTTTCTGAGTTCACAAATATGTAAAATAGGCCTAAAAATGTCCCCTAGTATTATGGAGTACTTGGTGTTGCCAGTTTTCCTAGGTCTATTAAAAAGAAAAACTTGTAAAATGGCAAAAGGCAAAATTGTGCATTTTGTGTGTGATCTTTTTTTGTCAACCACAGTTCTGTTAGTCACATCAGTCAAACTATGGAGCTGATTTCAAACCTCTAAAATCTTCAATTGTAGTTGCAACTTTTTTCCCCCTTTTTATAAAAAACCTTGGTTTAGGGTTGATTGGGCTTTGGTAGGATTTTCCTCTTGTACTTCTTAAAGGTATTGTGATGTGAGTGAATGGATAGCCAGCCGCCTCAACAACACCTCTCTGCCTGACCTTTCCTCTATCATTTGAATAATCCAGAGCACCGAAATCCATCTGCCCCTTGTCTCCTCTCAGATTGGCTAATTCACCAGGCTGGGGCAATATGAATAGAAGAGAGAAACAGAAGAGGGAAAGTGTGTTAGAGGCAGAGGGTAATAACTCCACTGAGCTTGGATCCTACAACACAAATAGCAGTGTTGAACATGATTTTAAAGGGATTTATATAAAACTGAATTTATTGAGGTTTAAAAGGTGAATTTTGATTTGAAATTGAAAACATGGAAGGGGAAAAAAATCTTTATTCCATGGCAGTATTTCATGTCGATCTAAATTTCAATGCAAAAATCCTGCTCTAACAGTCAGATCTAAATATTTTTGCAAGCCTTGATGAAATAATTAATAATTAGTCTCATTTACTGAAAATAAAATGTTCAAATTTTGATGTTAAACCATTCAAATGCTTTTTTTCAGTTAAGTGATTCAGTTTAGTTAAGTGTTTTTTAATATTTTTAACATTTAAGTTAGATGAATCTGTTTTTATGACATACTCTACTTATAGAAAAATTAAATTATTAGAAAGATTTACATTTTTGAAAAAGCTAAGGGACAGAACTCTAAAGGCCCATGAAGGTAATTCTTAGCCTCACATCTCCTCCCTATTCCTCCTCCTCTTTTTCTCTCTCTTTCTGTATCTCCTCTGGTTTCTTTCTAACATGATTACCGCCTTCAAACGCTCTTTTATGCTTGCAGTGCGTTTTAAGCCTGTTTGCTCCCACAGAGGAAATGCATTTTATTCATTTTCAAGGTGTTTACCTAAATATTTTCAAGTGTAACCACAGATTGTAGAGGGCCACTTCTTTGATGAACTCGATAAGATCATTTTTTTCCTTTTCTTTTTTGAATAAAGAAAAGATTTTAGTCAAAGGGAATAGCTTGGAGTTGTCAAGCAGGTTTTAACCAATAGGTCTTTAGGGGGCACTTTGGTTTCAGAGGCAGCAGCCTTGAACCAATACACGATGTGATATACTGTGTCTACAGTGCAAAATATGCTGAATATTAGATCTAATAAGGGTACTCAGGTGCTGTTTTATTTATTTTTTACTGGTATTTTCACCAAGTACTCTAGCAAATGAAAAGTGTGTTAATTTCTAAATGCTGTCCCTGCTGTCTGTATGTTCTTTTGATCATTGAACAACACAGACGAGTGATTGGATTGAGCCCATTCCTTCCCTCTGCACCCGTACATGAGCCTCTTCAAACCTCTGAGTTGTTGACTAACCTCTTAATGCTTGATTGAAACTACATGCTCGAGCCACAGCAATTGCAATCAAAAGAAACTGTCTTCTATCCCAACACAGTAATCGAAAAGACCTGGGCATCCGCACAACCGCTAAAACATTGGCAATTACGAGCCACAAGGTCAAACCATATTGTTACTGGTCTGAGGTGAAGTGTCTTGTTTTGAAAATGGTATAACAAGATGTAGCCATGCTTCAGCCGGCCCATTAGACCCCTCAGGCTAAATGTCAGAGCTCTGCCATTTTTTTTTCATGTTGTAGATTTGATTCACGTCACCCATCAATCTTCCAATATTGCATGCAGACAATTAGGAGCCCGCTGATGTTTTTGCGCACTGTTATTGATATTGCCCTTTTGCAGATGTATAGCTATTGGCATGTATGCAGCTGATAAAATTAGATTAAAGACTGTGGAGAACTGGCTTTTACAGAAACCCCATGTTTTTGTGTCAATCATAGAGGACAGTAAGGATGATTTATTTGAAGTAAACTGTGCTGGGGAAATAGTATCTTTCTATATTTGAGAGTTAAATGAAAACTAACCTGGCTGGATGTCTATATTTTATGCAATCAGCAAAGACAATCTAACAGTAGCTACATTTTAGTCATTAATAATCCTTCCTAATTATTGCTGTTATGCCCTGAGAAATATTCAGTTTAAATGGGGCCCACAGGGAATTTATCATTACAGTAAAATGCTATGAGTGGACCAATTACCAACTCATAGGCCAATTCTTTAACCCACACTAATAAAAATCTCTTACGTGATATTACAGCACATTAAAAACAAGTCTGCCATAATGAGACAAACCCTATACCTTCCTGTTTGAATTAACATGCAATGTGGGTGTGAATATTTGAAAAGGGTTTTCTATTCAACTAGTGGTGCATGTATGAAGGGTCCAGTCTGAACTGCCTGTGTCTCTACAGTCCTGGTAGCCATTAGCTGTGCGGCTTGGGCCAGGGCCTAATCCAGCCAAACTCAGGACCAGAGGAGCTAATTAAGCACAAGCTTTTACTATCCCAGCCTCCTGTAGCTGCACAGTGCCAGCCTGCCCCATGCCAGCACTACATGGGGTTGTAAATATCTATAGTGGGGCATAGTGTGGAGACACCACTGGACAGGGGCTGGTAATATGGGTTGACTGAGTCTGAATGCATATTATAAGGCCAGTATTAGAGCTGGCTAATGAGTAGGGGCGGTCAGATGGTGGTTGTGGGTGAAAGGAAAGAGTGGGAGAGGAAGTGGAGGTAGGTAAGGAACCACCTGGCGCTGTTGAGTCCACATTTTTTCACGGCAAAGTCAAGACAAGCCTTCTGGTGAAAATTGATGCACTGCAGACTTGATATGGAGGTTGCTGTAAATCAAAAAAGACTACATCAATCAGAAAAAAGACAGATTAGCATCCTTTACTGCCCTGACAGTGTGTTCTGTCTTTGTTTGTATGTCCTCCAGAGAGGCAGCCTGACCCAGATCCCCGTGGTGAAGGAGACCAGGGTGGAGTCAGGCCAGTTCCTGCTGCTCTCCGTCCTCTGCATGCTCTTCATCCTGGTGGCACTGGCTGTGTCCGCCACTTTCTTTTGCGTGCGCCAGCGCTCCCACCTCCGCATGAAGGAAAAGCTGTCCGGCCTGGGGACTGACTCCAGTACTGATGCCACCGCAACCTATCAGGTGAGACCAGCCCCCTCGCTGTTAGCCAATCAGGGGCCGGGACACTTGGGGTGTGTTCTGCCATTGGAAGAAAGCACTCTGTTCAGAGACAGTGGATTTTCTGATTGGAGTGCATTTGTTAATGTGTATATGTTTGAGTGATTCTCTCCTTCCTGCTCTTGTGATGGTGTTTATTTTTTTAATTTGCAGTGTAATAACTGTATATCAAAAATCAGTTTTTTTGTTTATTTACATAAACACATTGACTTAAGGCTCCAATAGATATTCACTCCATCCAATTATTCAATGCTCAGCCTTGCCTGAGAAGTGTGGGTGTGTGTGTGCGCGAGACAGGGGAACAGGCCGCCACTGTGACCTATTCCCTCTGTTCCTCCTGGGCCATGGGCAGCCTGGGCTGTATTGATTTTCAGCATTGGGGCTCAGCTGTGCCCAGCATGGCACTCAAATTTATCTGCATGTCGCGTTAACATTTTCAATATTTAATAAGGTTTTCACAGACCTGCTCTATCAAAAGCTAGAGGTGTTAATATAACGATGGCCCAAGAGAAGCTAAAATAAATAAATATGAATGCATTTTGTTATCTAGATAGTAAGATTATATCCATTTTTGTCTATTATAAAATCTTTTTCAAAATGTTTTTTCATGTTGTGGTTCTGTGCAAGGTCATATATGGCATGTGTTCTTACTCATTATAGCTAAGGTATGGGATAACTGCTCTGTCATGTGGGTGTGTTCTCTGTGTTTGACAGGTACAGTTGTTTGTGTGCAGTAGGAGAGAGATATTGTTAGATGGCAGCACATACTGTGTTGTTACCTCTTGGCCTGTTTTCATTCTTATTAGTAGTCTCAAAGAGGTAGGGGACAGGGGAGACTGTAATCCCCCAACCAGTGCTCCTCTCTGGGCTCCACGTGTCTCTCCTTTGGCCCTCCCTGGTGCTAACTGCATCCCCCTGCCTGCTCCTGGGACAATTTCTCGGCTCCAGTACAGCATGACGCTTTGCAGCGATGTTGAGAAGTAGAATGAATTATGAAGTGGACCTGGATATTGCCCCGAGGCCAATGCCCAGGGCACCGCTTCATGGCTCTAATCATTAAAGTCTGACGGCGGGAAAGCTGATCCAAGACCAGGGCTTAGAGGGCCTGTGCTCCAGAGGGAAATATCACTATGATGGATCATGAGATAGCATGTGCTTTCACAAGGCGTTTTCTCTGGCCTGCCCTGCCCTCGTTGTTATTGAGTATGGAAATGAATTCTGTGGAGATGACTGGATTTGTCTCCCAAAACCAAACATGATGGGGTTTACAGATTATGAATTATGACCACACCTTATGGAGGGAATCAGGCAAAGTGTGTTACTATTACTGTTTGTTTGTTTACACATGTAAAACATTGCACAAATCTGGCATTTAGTCATTTTTATTTCTTTTTCTTTTTCATTTTGTATAGTGGATAATGCCTAATTTTTGATGCCCTGTCTCTGCACTGAGACATAATGGGAGAAAAGCTGAGTCATTGGGAGAAGTGTAATTTTTCGTGCAGTGGGTCTTTTAGCAAGTCTCATAAACCTGGGGATATCAATCAAAATAGAAAATCATACTTTACAACTGTGCCAATGCATTTTTATCTCCTTTGTGTCTCTGTGGTTTTATACATTTGCGGTAGAACTCCTATTTGATTGATGTAAATATTCTCCTGTCCTAGTTTTTGCACCATAGAGCTTGACTGTGCAGTGTGGTTATATTGGGCAGGATTTCACTTTAAAAGATAATTTTTTTTTTTACAACTACAAGATCAATTCTTAAGCAATGAAGAAAGTCACTGTGTGGCAGCCATGTGTGACATACTGAATTTATTCTGTAAATCAAGTAGGGTTTCTCAACCATGTATTTTTGACATAATTAGTATAAGCTCTATAATCCACAAGGATAAGCCATTAATCTACAGGCAAGTGAGGACAGATCAAGTCAGCCGAGATACAGGATTTTTCAAGGTGCATTTACAGAACTCAGCCCCTAACAACAAGGATAAGCACATAACCTACATAAAACTATTGTTACATGTATGAAAAGAAGATAAATACATGAAACGTTGCAAGGAGTCTGGAAAAAAACTGCATTTTTTATTATCAGTGCCTCAATATTATCTCCTGTAATCCCCAGGAGCTTTGTCGCCAGCGTATGGCAATCCGGACGTCAGAGCGTGTCGAGCGGCCTGAGACCCTGCGGCACTCACGGCTCAACAGCGTCTCGTCCCAGTTCAGCGATGGTCCTGCAGCCAGCCCATCGACCCGCAGCAGCACCTCCTCCTGGTGCGAAGAACCAGTGCCGTCCAATATGGACATCTCCACTGGTCACATGATACTGGTAAGGAACTTGCTTCGACTCCATAAATAAAATGAGTAATGATTCATGTGGTGGGAAACTTGTTGAGGGAGGAGTCATGGTGAATAGATAGAAGTTGTTTGAGGTGTTGTTTGTTGTCAGGCCCTCAGAGACCTTTTGTGGTTCTTAGAATCAGATAGTTACAACTAAACAACCACAACATGTCATGTCTCACTGACTATGCACTTGCCTGCCAGCGTGGGTTTAGTGTAGTTTGAGAAACTCCAATGCTTTTCGTAAGAGTACATTATGTCATACAGTAGATCTACAGTGTTCAGTGATTCCTAACCAGGGCTGCTTGTACCCCAAGAGGTACTTCTGCAGTTACCGCAGTTATGTGGATTGTGGAGCTGCTAAATTAATTTGAAAAAATAAAAGTTAGGATTTGATTTAACTACAAAAATATATAGTCAGCTAAAATGTCTATACACCATGTGTTGCATTTGAGAGTGCTTGAAAACTAATTAGCAAGAGAAGGTGAAACAGTTAGCTAAAAGTAATCAATACATGGTTAAAATAGTTAGCTAAACATAATTGATACTGGACCAACAGCTGCAACAGCTAAAAGGGATTTAAAGTTGAAATACTTTGATTAAAGTAATGGATGGTTTAAATAGGCTAGTTAACTAAAAGTATCTGATAATAGCAAAGCTTAATAGTCACAGCTAATCAGTTGAAACAGTTAAAAGTAATGCATAGGCAATTGAAACAGAGTTAGCTAAAAGTAGGTAAATGGATAAATGGTTGAAATAGTTGGCTAAATGTTATGGCTACACAGTTAAAATAGTTAGCTAAACATAATGGATAAATAGTTGAAATAGTTAAAAGTCATGGCTAAGCAGTTGAAACAGCTAGTTAAAAGTAATGGAGAAACGGTAGAAGTTGTAGGGTTGAAAGTCATGGATAAGTGGTGAAATAGCTAAAGGTAATGGACAGACTGTTTTTTGCTACCCCAAGTGGTGTAGTTCGAATGTAAACAACTTGACCTAACTGACCTAACATTGACAATTAAATTTTATGTAACAATGAACAGCTTTATATGATTAACATCAAATATAAAATTAATTTAAATGAACACATTAGAGCATGATGGGTGGTATCGATGTAGGAGTACATCATCTGTAAGGGCCTTTTGGGAAACATCAGACAGAAAAGGTAGAGAACCACAGATATACAGGAATAGGTATACATATACAGATATTTCATGTGAGCATACATTATTGTGTATGCGTTTAAAACTCCCTGTGTGTATGAATATGCTAGGCACTGTGCTGAAAACCAACAGCTTGATTTCTCTCTGTTTATCTGTTTGGATGTGTCTCTTTTTCATCTCTCTCACCTCATTCCCCTTAGAACCCTGTTATCTTTGGGGGGTTTTCATGACTCTTCTCGCTGTTTTCTCCCTCTCACTTTATCTTGGCTCGGTTTTCTTCATTTTTTCTCCCCCAACTTTTCCCTCTCTTTACTCTGTCATTTTCTCTCTTTATCATTCCGTCCTGCTTCTCTCCCCACTGTCATTTTCATCTTTTACCCCCTCCGTCTCTCTTACTGCTGCAGCAAAATAAGGCAGACATTGTTTAGCAAGATGGGAGCTACTCAAAACCGAAATATCATTACCCATCTGAATGTCATTTGTATGTTTTAGAATTTTTAAGTTTTTATTTTGGTTGAAAAAGCTTTTGGTTGCCAACGCTTCCACAAACACACAATGGATTGTTTTAATTTTGCTCAACTTTTGCTTCATTCATTTCAGACAAGCTTGATAAAAGAGATGGATAGATGCCTTGCAGTGTTTCCATTAATGGAGAGAGCATTCATCACACTGCATGTCTAGCTTTTATATTGGGAGACTATAATGAATGAGAGTGAATCTGAGTAATGCCTTGTATTGGGGGTAATAGATGGGTTTTGTTGCACTCGTCAAGGCTTGTTTGCGAAGCCCCTTTTGAAAACATTGACAATAGAAAAGCATTTAGCCCTGCAATAACAAAAGAGGCACAGTGAATCATTTCTGGGAGCTGTTATTATTAGCCCCAGTTTCTTCACAGCAGCAACGCAGGCATTGCAAAGTAGAAAGGTAAAACACACAGGGACCTTTACTTCTCTTTCATGCCATGATTGACATGGAGATGTCCTATAGGGGTTCTTCTTTAAAATTCCACTGCCATCTCACATGAAACCATGTGTGAGATTGCCTTGTTATCACTGATCTCAGACCTATATTTTCCCATCTCTGCTCTCCTCTCCTCTCATCTCTCCTCTCTCGCTCTTTGGAGCTCACACCGTGTGGAGAAGGATGATGAATACCCGGCTTTCCAAAGCACATATGCTGGGGGTCCTTTTTTTGATGCCCGATCTCCTCACATACACACACACACACAACCATTATGCTACTGCGAGAGTTTGATGCAGTCTGAATAAATGAACTACAGTGCAACTGTATCAACATCCCGCGGTTCGGCCCACCTCAAGACTAAAAAACTCTTGCATAACGACTTCCAACTTCAAAACTGAAATTGGATGCCTCTGTGTGCTGAGTCATCTGCTGTGTTTTCAGATCTGTGACACACCTCTGCTGTCTTACATTTTCTATCTTCTCTCTATTACCTCTTTCAGCTGCAGTATGGTGCTACAACCATGCAAAGGTTACATATTGAATGATTACAAACCTCAAACATGATTACCAGATGTAACTCGGAAGCATGTGTTCCTTGTGTGGCTGTATTTCTGTGCTTATTGCTGCAGTGCTAAGTCCTTTCAGCACCATGGAGAGCACTTTACAGTCACTAAATGTGTTTTTTTCATAAGCAAGTTAAACAAAAATCCATGCTCTCCTCTTGTCCAGAAACAGCATCAAAATGTTGATACAGTTGCTGTAGTGTTCCCCTGGCTTATTCACCTCTCTACTGAAAAAATAAAAAATCAATAATTATGTAGCTTGAGGCTCTTTTTCATTATGGTGAGTAGTTATTGTTCCATTTTTTTGAAATTATGAATTATTTGCTCAAAAGGAAAATAGACTCAGGCAAAGCAAAATAGCCAGTGACTCATGCAACATGTTCTGCCCTCAGTGGCTTTTTCCTACAATTAGAAATGTAGTTCATGGGCAAAAGAACAATTTGCTGTTCCATTTAAGGAAAAACAATGTGTTCTTATCATTTAGCTATTATTAATCAAACAAAAACATTCATATTAATACCCCTTTTTCACCTCTCACCGCAGTTTTATCATATACTGAAGCCTCCTGTACAAACTGTTACCAGTATTGTTCTTTTTAATTTGACAGCGGAGCTTGACAGTAATGTGTTACCTGTTGTGTCTGGCTCCTCCGGTTGTCCCTTCATCCTGATTTCACCCAGCACCCTCTGCTGCCGAGGAGACTGCTTAGGAGGGATTAGACATTGTTTCCCTGACACCCAGGCCTCCCATCCGAACCCTCTGATTGGCAGACATAATCCCCCCATTCACTAAACCTTCGTTACCCTGTCTCTGGAATACGCCATGGTCCACTGCTTCCCCCTAGGAACGGGAGGGCTTGATAAGGGCCTGCTGGCTGCATTGCATTAAGCTGCGAAAATATGAATTTGGAATGCAATCGATTCAGGGCATCGTTTGAATAGAATAGGATGCAATTCAGAGTGGATTTATCAAGTACATGGAGATGTAATATTGGTAGGGGAGGTGGAACGCTGTCAGGCTGGCAAGCAGAGAGTACTTGTACAGGGTGACAAGAGCATAGTGGTGACAGGCTCTGTCAAGTGGCCATAATGGCATGCTGTCATATTCCTGGGAAGACAGCATTGTGTGTTTGCGTAGGCGATGCACACCAACACACATGCAAATATACGTGTGTTGCCTGCTATTAGAATTGACATTAACTAGATTTTTTTTGCATGCATAAAATTAAAAAGTTCAGGCAGGGATGGTTAGGGAAGTATAAATCTGCTGTAGTATTTCAGAAATATCACTTTATGCCATTAATGGGATCAGATAGGACATATTGTGCTTATGTGTTCCCTCATTATGCAGCTACATTTATCACATCAAGAGTGGCTTTTTTTCTTCTTGGTGTGGCTTTTAATATCTGAGTGGCGTCTTTGGTACCTTATGCTACAATAAACTTTGATTTCCATTATCAGTATGATTTGTAATGTTCTTATAAGTCACCTAATATCCTTTGCAGGCATGCAGGAAATGTCTAAATTCATAAGCCATCGAAGGGTAATTGCCTATTACGTGTTGGACAAGCTTATTTGTGATTATCATCTGAATAGGAATTGTATACATTCTGCACAGTCTTGGATTTCCCTTTTGACGGACAGGAGTGAATAAGTCGGCTGTAACAATGGGAGTGTCACCTCTCTGCTCAGCCTACCTACACTGCCTTTAATATGGGATAAAAACCCAGCACATCTGGGTATCACTTTCATTGTATTAGCCAGCTGATCCATGACATCAGTTTATGAGTCTGTAATCTTCTGCCTCACACAATAGCGGACTAAACCATTTAACCCCATTGGGAGGAGAGCCATGATACAGGAGAGAAAGCGAACCACGGTGCCACGCTAAAAAAGACCGTCTTGCCAGCTACAGCCTCTAAGCTCCCTAAGACTTGCCCTGGTTTGGGAGAATACACACACACACACACACACACACACACACACACACACACACACACACGCATCTTCCCCTCCCCCTTCTCTTTTTCCATCTTTGTCTCTCTAGTGAATTCAATTTTGTCTTCTCCAAGCGACGGCTTAAATGCAGACAATCTTATCAGTGGCTGTGCAAGCAGTGAGGGACGTGATTGAAACACCCCTGAAGTATTTCCAATGCAGACAAACCTTTCAGGAGTCTTAATTGTGTGTGATTTTTTTCCCCTCTCTTTCTCTCTCTCTCGGCCAAACACACATGCACAAACACATAAACAATCAAACATTAGCACATCTTCCTCACATAGATCTTCAGCAGCCTCCTCCACACCCTGTTGTACGCTGTACAGCCGCTTAAGACAATAATGCTCCATGACACCTGATCATAGCTTTAATGGAGAGATGCTGTTGTCAAGGGTTTAATGTTTTGCCCCAGTTTATTTATTGTTTAGCTCATGGTGAAGAAAATACAATGAAAAACATGCTATCTCAAACCAGCTATGATATGAAGAATATAAATTGTTTAATTTGTTGCTAAAACACACAAAAATATATTTTTACAGGTATATTTTGAGATAAATTCAGTGGTCTTTTGCATGCTCTGTTTTCCTCTAGTCATACATGGAGGACCACTTAAAGAACAAGAACCGTCTGGAGCGTGAGTGGGAGGCCCTGTGCTCCTACCAGGCAGAGCCCAGCACCTGCAGTGTGGGGCAGGGTGATCAGAACTCCAAGAGGAACCGCTCTGACGCCGTGGTCGTATGTGAGTTCATTCAGATGTCCATTCATGTTTATGTTTTTAGCTCTGAGACTGTTCCCACCATTTAAAAGGCCAGAGCAATGCAACTTCATCACTGTTGTTGCTATGATTGATTATGAATGGATGCTTCAAGAAGCTACATAAAACGTGCTGGGTATACAAGCCAAAACTACACTAAAAATATGTTTCCACACAAATAATCAGTCTCAGGATTGTTTCTTAAACACATTTTTTCAATGTAAATCAACTTGCTTTGAATCTTCTCTTGGATGAAATTGACCAAAGAGCATATTATTAGCTAACTATAGCAATATGTCGGGTTACAAATAACCTTAGAAAAATACCAGTCACTACGTCGGGGCCAAGATGCTAGTATATTAGAGTTTAACAATTGTGGCTCCATTCTGCTTTTTATTTGGTTTGGAAAAGTTTACTTTCCAACACCTCCAGCCAAACTTGCGTTAGACAGTGTTACATTTGCCAAACTTGTGACAGTTATTCCTCATCCTCAAATCCATTTTCTCTCTTCTGTTGAAATATGAACATTAAAGCATAAATCTGACCATGTTGATTACATTTAATTCATAATACTCTTTTATAATGCTCAGGCTAACTAGCTCTACACTGAAATACACAAACAGTGTGTATCCTTTATTCCATGAGGACATTTTGCTGGAGACATGTAGCTTGTGTGGCTATCAAGTCCATATAAAGACCCCTTTAAAGGTTTCTCATTTTTAAAACAAGGCAGCTGGAGAAAGCGTTTTCAACCAGTCATAGCCTTTAAGAATTAGCATTAGCTTAGTCAAAAGTTGTTGTTTTTTTAGTTAACTGTAAATTTCGAGTGGTATATCTGATCATTGAATATGGCATGTGAGAACAGACAGTAACAATAACTAAGGGGGGGCTTGTTTTACTTCATCTTTATGCTAGTCAGCTAACTAATCACCTTTAAAGAAAAAAGAAAAACATTTTAGTTTAAGTAATGGGGATCTACAAGAACATACAATTTTCTGTATTTTGTTTTAACCGGGATGCTAGCTAGTTGGCTAGCTAAAAATAAGCTTAAAACAAAATTTTGAAGCTTTTTGAACAGCACTGGTTAAATGTACACAGTGCAGTGGATACGAGTCGCCTCTGTCCTGATTGACACGTCATCAAGCTAACAACTTCATGATAGCATCTATTTTCCACTAAATTGGGCCGTAATTTACTAAATGAACATCATGCTATATTGAAGAAGACTTGAAACAAACTATTGAGACCCTAAACTCATTAGGAAAGTGTTTACTGAGGTAACAAATCAAATGGAAAGTAGAAAGTAGGGTCATTTTACTTTTATTTTTAATGGAATCGCACTTCTCTTTGCCAACTGAGGAGTAGCACCCTGCTGGCTGTACAATATTAAACAGGTTTAATGCTCTTCCACATTGGCTTCATTTTCAGACCCGGAGGTTCCCACTTCCAAATCTGATCATACCACATCTACACAGTCTTGATAAAGAAGAGTTTTTGACTGTTAAACTATTATCATAAATAAAACCTTTTGGTGTTTTATTTTTTCTTTGATTTGTGCTTATTTAGTAATGAATAGAAGAAAAAGATTTGAGCTTTTGGTTGTTGTTTTTTTAAGCAAATGTGTTAAAGAAGGAGTGAGTTTGAGTTTATTAGAAAGATTATATGAATCTTGCAATAGTTTTACTTGTTTAAGAAAAAGAGGATTTACAACTTAGAGACTTCTTAAGATTAAATATTGTATTATTATTTCACTTGGATCATTTCTTGTTGAAGGTAGAGCAATTCAATACTTCAGTACAACAGTGTGTGAGTGTGTGTATATGATGAAAGTCTGGTGAAACTGTAGTCCCTGTAGTTTTTTCCAATTTTATATTCCTGTGTTGCTGCTCAAAATACTGTTGTTATTGTGTGGGGAGGAAAAAACTATGGAAAAGTATGTTGATGAATTATGCATCTCCATTACAGACGATCATTCCAGGATCACCTTGAAAGCGGAGAATAACCACGGCAACTCAGATTACATCAATGCAAGTCCAATAGTGAGTATTGTTCATTCATTATAGCTCAACATTGTGGCTAATATCTCTCATATCTGAAGCCTCTGTTTTTTGGTACCAGGAGCACCTGTTGTGGTTGGATTTTACTTTGAGATAAAATAAGTTTCAAAGGACTTGTCATTGATCCAAAAGCATTGATCTTTTTTTTTTTTCAATGTTTGTTCTCCATGCTGGGAGCCTCAGTGGATTTGATGTGTCTTGCTGAACCACAGTGCTTTCACTGCTTCCAAAATGGCCACTGCCTGGAGATACCCCCTTTTTCCCATCCACACTAAAAAAGAATTGTACATTATTTTTGACTAAACAAATGTATCCCGCCACAAATCCAGAAAGACCTCACAAGGTTTTTTTGTTGTTGTGTTTTTCCCCAAAACATTGCCAGTCATGATTTCCCCTGAGGCTGCTGAGAAGGGATTCCATCAAAGGGAGCAGGAAACTATGCATTTCAAATACAGTGCCAAAATTTCTGAGGAGATAGATGAGGGGGGCACACACAGCTGCACTAAAAGCCTATTACTCTTCAGAAACAAACAATGGAGACTTTTAGATGCTCTATTTATTCCTGCATTTGCTCTAATGGCATATTCTTAAAGGTTTTTAGCTTATTTAAACAGTGCTGTAGTGCTAAATCTGCCATCTTGTAGAATTATGTTATAAACATAATCAGTCAGGGGAAGAAGTAAGTAAAAATCAAATTGGTACAGTAGAAAAAGAGTATAAAGGAAAATTATCTGAGCTTTGGTGCAGTTAAAAAAAAGAAAGAAAGAAAGAAAAGGCATCTACAAACACAAACGGATGTTGAAGATGGGTGAAGTAATGGCGGATGCAGTGGTGTGTGGATAAAAGGACAGTAATTACACCACAAAAGGGACCCCTGGCTGCGCCCAGCAAAACTGTGATAATTATGTCTGTCAATGCAGCTTCTTCCTCCTCATTAGCTTCAGGAGCAGTGGCCTACGAGTAAATAATCTGTCACTTCTTTGTGAGAATACAGGGTCAGAGAGGCAAAGGGAAGGAGCTCCATGCAAAGCAGAGGGTGACATACACACAGGGATAACCACAAATGATGCAAGCGCTCCCAGATGTATGGCATCATTAGCGTGAGGAGTAGTTCGAAGGAATGTGCACTGCCACAAAATGTGGTCAAAGCCCGGATGTCTTTGTCTTGTCTGGCCATTTTACAAAGTCAAACGCTGTGTGGCTTTTCCATTTCCCACCTGTTCGCCATGCTTTTATTTTCAAACTATCTGGGATGAACCCATTTCGGCGTTTAGCTTCCGAGCTCTCTCTCTTACATGAACACAGGATCAAGGCGCTACAGCAAGGTGTTGAAAGTTGAGATGCTTCTCTGGGAACAGATATTTGTGCAAGCTATTTTAGTACAAGCTATTTTACTTCAAACCAAAGAGCACTTCTTTGCCTTTTTGTTGTAGGCTTCTTCTTCTTCTTCCCATAATAGCAAGGAAAGGACAGCTGACACGCAGGACTACTCTTTCATGTATGCACTTTAGTATTCATGCAGGGATGTCAACACACAACTATAGCATGTCTGTGTCCTTGAGATTGGCTAAACTGAGTGGCAGCACTAGCATTCACCACCAACCTTTCATTTCTGTAGGGAAGATTTTCAAACTCACAAAAGGAATTCTACCAGGAAGGATGATGAGAAAATTTAACAACATGGTTATGCCTAATTGAAGTAGAACAGTGGCTAATGAATGTTTCCTGCATTCATGTGTCCTTTTGGGAAATTCTTTCAATAAAGAGGCTGTCAAATTTTCACATTTCAGCCAGCCACGGTGCATTTAAAGTACATTCCTAGTCACTCATGCTTCACATATGCCCCCCAATGTTAATTTGGTTACAATTACAATACCCACAGTGAATATGCCTGACATTCCATAGACATTTGATTCAGATAATATGACTATAAATCAGAAATAACCATAGATATGATCAAATCTGGACCTGGGGGAATCTGTATCATTAAGTATTTTACTGCTAAACACTCCAAGAAATCTCCAAAATAAAATTATTGCCAGTACTAAGGATGATATTCAAAAGTGTCCCAGTAAAATAAACACAATGGTCTGTTTCAGCTGAGCTTCACTTGTAATTAAATCCCAGTTTGGAAGTAGATTTAAAGAGAAAACAATTTGACATTTTTAATCCCCCATAATGAAAACAAATTACAAAGAGACAAAGTTATAAATAATAAAGGAAGTGATTTTTTTATTTAAAAATTTTGGACTAAAGTTTTATGTTCCGTTTTATCAGCCATTCAGAGCATTAAACATGAATTCTGTTGTTGGGGTTATTAAACATGAGGAGAGAAAAGCATTATGGTAATATTAAAGCCATGAGGAAATGCACCATAATTAAGGTCTATGAGCTTGACAAATGAGTCAAACAAAACACAAAAAAATGAAATGGAAAAACTAGATGTTCTTCTAAGCTCATGTCCTTCACAAGTTGTTCTTTAGCATTAAAAAAATCATAAAAAATGAAAAAGCCATTTAGTACGACCCTGTGACTTACTGCCTTGCTGTTTCATGATGTTATGCTCAGAGATGTCTCCCTACCTAAATCGCTCTTTGTTGCTGTAAAAAAGCCTCTATTTCTGTTGGTGTATGTCACTCAATGGCAAGTTAATATGCAAGGAAATTAGTTAGTAGCACCTTCATTTTATAAATATACTTCTGCATTTCCCTCAGATTGGACTATCTTTAGTGGGTCTGCTATAAATAATGTTCAATAAATCCCTATTCTCACAAAAACACAACACCGTTTGGGTGTGTTGTCCATCATTATAATGCCAAAATACACATGAAGAATGCATTGATACGTACCCACCCGTTTCTTTTCCTGCAAAATATGCCAACATCTTTCCACTGATGCATCTCTCACTTGAGGGCGTGCATAAAAATTCCATTCAATAAAATGTGATCATTGATTTTTGGGGGGTGACCCAGCCAACACCTACTCAATCAAGTCTCAATCACATCCCTCAAATCAAGTCCCCTGTGTCATTATGTCCCACCTCAACATTTCAGCTCCCTCAAATCAGCCGCCTGCAGGGTTTTACAGTCCCACCGTAATATAATGTTTCATGCAGAACCACGTCAAAGCATGACAAATGAGATCTGCAAGCCATTTCATGAGGTCTTTGAGGGAGCACATTGGTATGACAACATTGTAGAGAAGACTGTACCTGGCTTAACTAAAACAGGAGGGAAACCCTTCCTGAATGATGAGATAATGAAACTGAATTTAATGAAGGTAATAAGAATTACAGAGTTTATTTTGAATATTGGGTTGGAGGTTCCAGGTTCAAGTTTCAGCTTTATTGCCAATATACAATGCAGGCTTGCACAATAATAATAATAAAATGCAGTTTGTGAAAGCAGCACATAACGATGAAATAAAAAGGAAACTAAATTAAAATCAGCTCTTTTGTGGCATTCTTCTCATAAACACTAGAGGTGTCTGTTTGCTTTACTTTCGCCAGATAGCAAAGTCCAAGGTCTTCCTCAGTCTTTTTTTACGCAAACACGTTTAAAGGGACAAAAAAAGTCAACTGGCATACAAATCCTTCAAATATGTGTTCAAAGCTCATCTTGCATAGGACTTTGTGATGTTCACAGTTTGCCAACAACAGTGTGTAGATTTCTTTATATTGCAATGTAGTGTAATGAGACCCATTTAAAAAATAGTCAGATCTTGAGGACAGAAGGGAAGTGACAAGGAGGAAGGGAGCAAGAAGTTCAGAGAGACGGAGTCAATGAATGAAACAGAAAGCATACAGCAAAGGCAAATGTTTTCTGCTCCATCCATCCAGATGGAGCCTTTGATGGAAGTCTTTTACCCAGACTGCATGTTTTCATCTGCCAGTCCCCGCCCAAACACTGTCTCACACTCTGTTCCTTCTCTCCCAGATGGACCATGACCCTCGCAACCCTACTTACATCTCCTCGCAGGGCCCACTTCCTTCCACCGTGACAGACTTCTGGCAGGTAAAACTCATCTCCATTCACTGTGGGCTTTCATCTTTCACCATTTTGTTTCTACAGAGATGAGGGTTTGGAAGACCCACCACAGAGCCGCACTATGTCTGACCCAATGGTTTTGTGTGATGCACTAATTCCTGTGCGATCCTAATGTCTTCTTGGTCCAAGACAAGAGTGTCTAGATTACTAGTGTTAAAGCAATGGTTGAATCAAAGTGGGATCAAAGATTTTGCCCCAGCTTGTGCCTCTCATATACTACAATTACATTCAAGTCAAGGAGCTAAGCATCTGGTTGTCCTAAAAATATCTGTGTTGACAAACTTGGGAGGTTGTATAACAATACTTACCACTGTTCTGAAGCTATTTCCAGAATCCTCAAAGACTTTTCTAATAATCTGGAGGAAAACGATAATGTGTCTGGTACACAAATATACTTTTAACCCTTTTCTCTAGTTGCGACTGTATTTTCTAATCCAGGTAAAAGGAAATGGCATATATGTCCTTGCTCTTTTTGTATAAAACACAAACTAAATCTTAACGCCTGATGGCTGCAATTTTGGCGGGTAGGTGTTAATATGTTGACATTACAGTGTGATACTCCAAGGATATCATCATCTCCGTTGTCCATCACGAATGAACATCCATAAATCTGTTTGGAAATCATAAAAAAAGACACTTCGTATAACACCAGAACTTGCTTGAGAATCATCAAGTTTTTAAGTTTTTTTAATCCAGTAATCCAGTGATAGATGTCTGTACATCCATGGCTACATTGCAAACAGGAACTACTAATATCTAATTCAGCTAACTTTTAATGGTACCAATTTGCCACAATGTAAACACATAGAGGATATAAGAACACGGCTCAAGTTGTTGCCCACAGCAAAACTCACTGAATCCATAGTGACTTTATACTTCCTGTTTACATCGCCCAAAGCATGGAACTGTAGTTCCAAAATTCAAAGCAGGATTATCCCTCAAATAGAGGTGAGACAAAGTATAATTGTATATTTTTAGGGGAAATTGTATGCTTGGCTCTGTGACTCAAATGTAATAGTCAAAAAACATGAGATGCACAAACTGGGGCTTGAAGTAATGGTGCTCCTACTGTCAATACTCATCAATAAAACAGTGTCACCCTCTTTAAATGTACTACAGACCTGCAGCTTTAAGTTGTACATTGTACTCTAGATATACACACCCCCAGGAAGTCTAACATTATTTGTAATTATGCTGATGTTTGCCTGTATTTCTGTTTTTCTCCATGCTATTTGCATTAATTCTCTTAATCCATAAATGTCAGACAAACCTGCTATTAATCACTGGATATAGGCTATTGTAAAACATGTCGTCTTGTGTGGAGGTATGCCTTAAATGATGCATGGTTGCCAAATGGCGTTTTTATCTGTTAATAGGACAGCACTGTAGTAATTAGTGGGCCCATCACCTCCATATGGTGAAGTAACTCTGGTAGCCGTGACCAGGATGTCGAAGTGTGAAGCATAAATCCTGGCAGACCAGCTGGTCCTGCACTTTGCACTCTGCATCTTGTACTGAATGGATATCATTATGATAGTGCTGACTGTGTGTTAGCACAGACGTCGGCACCCGTTTGTGACCGGGGAAGTGTGGTAACGCCAAGTTTATTATGGTCTGGTTTGGTTCTGCACACCAAAAGCAATGTAGCCTTTGGTTTTTGCTATAAATTGCTTTTAAACCAAAAATAAAAACCTCCTTACAAGCTTTGTCCTCACACTGTTCAAATTGATACAAACCAGAAAAATCAGTGCCTATTATCTAAAAAGTGTACCTTAATTGACTACATCAGCTCAAATAGAAATGAAAGGTGCCCTGTTTCCTGTATTTAATTTGTAAATTTGAAAGTGCCTCAAATGAAACAGTTGGTAATTATCTCTTAATTAATTTGGTTATTTGTTTGTTTGTCTGCCAAATTTTTTTCTGCACCAGGTGAATAAATGCATGTCCATTATCTAATGAAATGGGCTTTTTAGCCATGAACTCAACATGAATCTTTCCCAATTAAGCAGAAAATAATGGAAAATTCGACACAGATTGACTGACACAATGAACATCAGTTCTGTGTTTGGGAATAAGAAGTAGCCATTCATTAGTCAATATGGTTAACCTTGAATTGTGGCAGGAGAAAATACACACACACACACACGCTCTTTTCCCCCATTAAAAGTAAACAAACAGAGGAAACACTGCCACTCTCATGCAAATGGACCGTGCAGGAGGCAAATCTTTTTGCTCTGTCCTATCTAATCCACACCAGCCCCAGGCAGCGCTCTGAAAGGCGGCTCTGCTCTAATCCTCCACTTCTCATTCCTCCATCCCTTCATCCTTCACTCCTCCATTCCTCTCACCAACTCCGGCTATTACCTTAGCTCTACTGGGCCTTGCTTTCCTGCTCACTTCTCCTCAGAATTCAATGCAAATAAAAAGCCAATCAGCATGAGTTCACAGAGCGGCAACTTCGGTCATTTTAAGGGCATTTTTTGTATCCTGATGCCTTCCTTATAAATCATGTATAGCGGCTGTATGTGTTTGGAGCCTATAAATTGTTTATCACAAAAAAAAATACAGATGACTGGCTCTTTAAGATGGAAAATAAGAATACACTTTTTCCTCAGTACCTGCAAATATTTGCCAAATCTTACGAGACTAAATGGATAATATTCCCTCACATTATCACCTTGCCTAATCTCATCACACTCTGGCACAGTTGGCGTGTAATGTGTCCACTGGGCTGGATCACAGAAGCTTGTGATTAGTGTATAGTCAAGGCCATTCTGTTTTTATAGCAATCATAAAAGCTGCATTTTCTCCTCATTTTCCTAATGGCTGCCGTGGGCCCGTATTTTTTCCCAAGGACACATTAGATTGTGATAAGATGAAATGGAGCAGCAGCTCAGTAGATGTTGTGATCTCGCACAGGCAACTGAGAGAGGGCGACATGTGACGCGCCCTCCTGCTGCTCGACCCAACACTTATCATTTGTCACGCGCAGAGAGGTGACATTTATTCATACTTCCTGGACCAAGATTAAGAAATCAATTTCACTCTAATACAAGGCTGCCGTGTAATGCTAATGTGCAATATGCTGCTCCTAGTGGCAGAGTTCAGCTACATATTAGTGCTATTGTAATGTCAATGAGATTAGTATGAAAGGGCTGTTGTCTCAGGATGTGTTTGAGGGATGTCTATCGTCTTTCTTCTGGTGTGTAGATGGTGTGGGAGAGTGGCTGCGTCGTCATCGTCATGTTGACCCCGCTTTCTGAAAATGGAGTGAAGCAGTGTCATCACTACTGGCCTGACGAAGGATCTGATGTCTACCACATCTACGAGGTACGTTAGTGAGGGATTAAGAAGAAGTTTAACGAAATAGTTTTATAATACTTATAATATAAGTATTAATATAATATATATAATATAATATAATACTAATAATTTTTCCTCTTAGTGGTGTCTATCTATACAGATAGTTCTGGTTTTATGTGCCGAGGTTATGAGATTTGTTTTTGTACAATGTAGTTTAATTGAATTTAATTTGCAGTGCTCATATCGCTGCAAACTGACAGTTTTCTGTGAAGCTACTTTGTCTCAAATAAAATGGTTCCTATGAATGCTGTTGAGTAACAAGGACACTGTTTTAGCAAAAATAGTTTTTTCAAATGTCATTTTTAATTACTTTGGGCTCCACAAATGAAATCAATTCACCGCTAATTTTACTGGAGTGCTGGCCGATATCTCAAAACCCTTAGTATGACTCACAATAAAGAAATGGAAAAACATCTCAATACTGTGTTGACGCTGCTGCGCCATTATACTCATATACATATAGTATAGCCCGCCTATCCAGTTTAAACTGGCCATTCAGGTAAGGTATGTCTAGAATAGAGACCCAAAAAGGTTTACAAAAACATATACACTCCTTGCACTTTATTAGGTACACTATAATATACACTATAATGCAATCCAGTACAAGAGATCTGCCACAAATTCTACTGAATGTTAATTACTGAGATGGTAGTGCCTCTTATATTCTTCCTCCCTCACATTTGTAAATGGATCCATTTCAGCACCACTGTAAACTACAACCTCACTAACAAACATATAGTTAAATCTCTCTGACACTATATATGTTTCTCTCAAGCTGCTCCTAACAACAATGTCTCCGCTCTTTGTTCAGCACAGTAGCATAAAGTCACTCATAATAAACATAATATTCGTACTTTCTTTTGGTATCTAACATAATTACATCTAATTTAACCACATAAAGATCAAGGAGGAAGCACTGCAACAGCATACAAAACGACAAACTGTGAAAAGAACAGTTTCTGTCTTTGAGTGCTGCGTGTCATTTCTTTAAACCCTTTTGTAACAAATGAACTAGTTTTAACGCCAGCCACGATCCGTTGTCTTTAACATGCCAAAACTTGTTTCGCAGTGTCTTTCTGAACAAAAAGACTTTTATGTCTGTGAACAGAGTAACACTAAAATGTGTGGTTAGTTAGGGAAGCCAAACTGTTTGCATGGCTACGGCAAAGAGTAAATCAGAAAATATGTTTTTTGTAATTTGTTGAACCAGCCCTTTAAAGTATTTGTCCAATGTGGATTCTAAAGCTACCTTAAGTTTATTCCTCCAAGTTTTGCATGGTTATGAATGCATTCCTATTTTATTTATTTAACATTGACATTTATTCATTAATAAATAAAATGCCAATCCACTGCTTATTCTTTTCCTATATCTAGGTCAACTTGGTGTCAGAGCACATTTGGTGTGAGGACTTCCTGGTGCGGAGCTTCTACCTGAAGAACCTGCAGACCAACGAGACACGCACCGTCACCCAGTTCCACTTCCTGTCCTGGATGGACCGCGGGATCCCCAACTCTGCCAGGACGCTGTTAGACTTCCGCAGGTAGAGTGAAGATCCTGCTGTTTGGCCTCAGACGCTGGAGCTCAGCAGATTTCAGACAGATTTTCACCTTTACAACTGGGCTTTATCCTGAGCTTGTTCTTAATCATCTCCCCTTATATTCTGTATTCTGTCAGCGCCTCTCTGGTCCGTCCCCCTTTTGCCCCTCTGCCTTTTGGTGTCCTAGAGAACGCTTGTTCTAATAAGGACTGTGTTTTCTGTACTATCCCTTTCATCCTGGGCCTATTTCCCTCACCTCCCTCCAGCACATGTGATGCAGCAAATTAACAGCCCTGCGCTGCCTGGCTTGGCTTGGGAAGAAAAGCAAAGAAAAAAGAAAAACACCTAATTCAAACACCCAATTAAATGAGAGCTGTCTCACTAAAAACATGGGAGACGGGGAAAGCTAGTGACTGAATAACCTCACTCTGTTCTCCATATAATGTGTTCTGGCAGAAGAGCAGCAATAGCTCCTCTGGGAGAACCCAGAGGGATAGGAAAAGCCCTCCAAATAAGAATAGATGCATCTGATTTGTGGATGGAAGTCTGTCCCTCCGGTTTGTAATGCAGATGAGAGGGGAAAAAAGAGAATGTGCAGTGTTATAATGTCATCCTATTCTGACAGCCGGTGCTTTTTTTTTTTTTTTTTTCAAAATAAACGGGGTGTAGCTTGCAGTCAGTTATATTTATTTATGACAGTGTTGTGTAGTTTTGAGCTGTGTTTTGATTACATACATACAAGTTTTCCTTTGCTGTTGAGATCTTTCTAACGACTAGATTGCCTTGATGTTACTCCATTGCTACTGCTGTAGGTTATTGGGAATCTAAAGCTCTCTGATTGCGTGATTCAGAGGTCTCAGATCCACATGATGTACTGTACACACACGGTTTTCACGGTTTCGGCCAACACTGTATTTTGCGGTTGCCAGTGTCATTTTTGTGATGTTGCAGCTAGTAATATGAGCCCAGTTGCATAGTCACAAAAGTGATCATTGGAAACTGTGTCTCCTCAGCCAGGCCTGTGCACAAACTGTCTTTCTCTCACTCCTGACTCTCTGTCTCACCCTCTTCTCCTTTCACTGCTCCTTCCTCTGGCCTGCATGGGAACTCCGACCACCTCTGTATGCTCTTTGACTGAGGACATATTCTGATGTTTCTGATATTTTTTATGTATATACGTGTATATTCTTAAAATGTAGAAGCTATACATTTATTGTAAAGTAATTTGATATAAAAACAAAGAATGAATGCTAAATACACAAAAAAGATCAAAGAGAAAACATTTCTTCTGAAAAATAAGCTGCCACTGCTACTACTACTAAGTAGTTTTATCACATTTTGATATTTAACTATGTTCAGTGCATGTATTTAGATGATAAAGCCAAGCTCTTGGTCAATATAGCGGTACATCAGGCCAAAAATAAAAAATGACCTAAAAGCTCATACTAACATTAAATGGAGCATGCATGTGCTTTGAAGTGCATGTACATATAGGAAATGCAGTTCACAGTTGTAGTTCTTAAGGTCCAAATAGGAATATAGGAAACTCTACAAATACAACATACAGAATACAAAACTGAGGTTAAATCAACAGAGAAAGCTATTTAAATGGAAATAGAAAGCAGAAGTAATACATAGAATGAAGATATTGCACAAACTATCAAAATTTAATATTAAATATTTATTTAAATGTTCTATCTTTTAGTATATTTAGCAATATAAAATATAATTATAAGCTACAAAACATTATTACTATAAGTAGTAGTAGTAATTAAGTAAGTGCTTTATGTTATATTTATTGTTTTTATTTACATATTTCTAATAATAATACATTAAACATATTAGTGATTTTGAACATTACCAAGATGCACTAGATAAACAACGGATATGATGAAATATTCAGACAAAAATGAGGGAAATGGAAGCTCTCGGTGTAGTCAGTTTCCATGGCAACAGTGGGGTGTGAAACGGCTTGTTGGCTTTCACCGTGCCCGTGGTGTATAACATTCATAATTGGCCGGGGTTAATGCGTCAGCGGTCAGCAATCACAACATCACACCACCACATCCATCAACCCACATGGCACAATAATGCTGTTTGAAATGATGCTCAGTTTATTTAGGCGGCGCGATACGGCTCTCTTTCTCAAATTAAAGTGACTGATTGACAGGAGGATGCACCTCTCAGGGTTCCGTTTGTTTGCTAGTCCCCCACGAGTCACATTTGCTTTAATTATTGGCTGTTATTCAGCAACAATAATCGATCTTTGTTGCCAGTGTGATTTAACAGCCTGAGCATTTAAGACAACCTGCCGTCAAGCTTGAAATAACATCCAGTTTTCTCTTCTTCTTCTCTTCTTTTTTTTTTATTTCAGAAAGGTTAACAAGTGCTACCGGGGTCGATCTTGCCCGATAATTGTTCACTGCAGGCAAGTATAACTATTTGAACCTTGTGACAGTGGCTTACCCTGCTGAATTAGGGTTGCGATTGTGTGTCATGGCCTGTGTGTTGGAGGGGAGAGGCTGTTTATTTTAAACAGTCCATTTACTCTCTCTGGGTCCACTGGAGCAGCTGTTTATTCCACTGGCTGTGTCTTTATGGAAATGGTGTGGCACAAAGACACTCAGCCAAAGACACTTCCATTCCCCATTTGGTTGAGTTAGTTAACTGGCCTTGATTGGTTTGTGTTAAACACCAGGTATCTGTCTGACCACCTTTAATAGTCACATCCTGTTAAGTCATGCATGGGGCCAGGCAGCTCCTCTCCCCCTCTGAGGGAGCTGTACGGACTGTGTGTCTTAGCAGCGGATTAATGAAGCAGTGGTGCTCAGGCCGCTCTCCTGTTTTATTGGCCTTGCCTTTATTAGAGAGATGTGCACGCCTTGTTTGCAATTAACATGCAGAGCCGTTGAATGGCCGGCGGGCACAAAGGGAGGCTTTTCATAAGACTATCTCTGGAGTAATGGAAAAGCAAGGCTCTCCAAAAGCTGTTCTCGAACCGCCCCTGGCCTCTCAACCTCTCCTCTGCTCCTGAGGTGCATTCATTTAAAAGCCTTTGTCCCCAGTGCGCCTCAGAAACCATTCCCCTCTCCCCAATAGCCGAGCAAGTCTCAAGACCACACATGCACTCGTGTGTAAAGGTTTAACACAGTCACATTTATTGGAACATCAAATATTCAAATCTGTTGTGGTATTTTCATGGATTATTGTATTGTAAGTATTCTATTTTATCTGCAATATCAGGTAAGCAGATGAAGCAGTGTGGATCTTTGTGCATAGACTAATTTGTGTTTAAATGTACTCCATGGTCTCTCAGCAGATGCACATGTAAATGAGCAATTTGTTTTCGTATATGAAAAACACTCTGAGATTAAAGCATCACTCTGCCACCTTAATGATCTCCATCTCTCTCTCTGACTCTCTGCAGTGATGGTGCAGGCAGGAGTGGGACTTACATTCTGATTGACATGGTCCTCAATAGAATGGCTAAAGGTAACGATCAATGGCTTCCCTTTCACTCTTTCTGCCTGCGTTGAAGTGAGTGTTGCCCTGGCAACGCTAAAGCCTCTCATTTTCCACAGTGGGTCTTGGGGATGCATTAGAGGGTGACTTTTCTGAGGCCTGGAGAGGCAGTGAAGACAGAGGCAGACATGGAGGGAGCTGGAAGGAGTGGAGAGAGTGGAACAAAGAGAAAACAGAGAAAAGGAAATTGAAAAAGAAACCTTTAGCCACATTATTAATTATCTATTTAAGCTACCGACATGCCATATTGACCTGCAGCACAACTGCAACATGAATTTAGATAGCACATGCATGGAAATGGCATTTTTAAAGGGAAAATACATTCAAAATCAGAATCTGCTAACGTTGCTCCAATGGTTTGGATCAATATTTAATATTTAATGGAAACAATGGGTTTATTTGATTATTATTTATTTATTATTCTTTTCAATCCATATAGTTTGTGCCCTACTTCCACCCTTTATGTTGTCTTCTGTTTTTCCTATTGTACACAAATATCAACTAAGCTGCCCAAGATCTCCAACATGTTACAAATCTCTGCACTATGTTTTCTGCTATTTTGATTTGTTGAGGAGGCCCCTAGTTTGCATTGTATGATCAAAAAACACAAGTCAAGGAAGATAATGTGCACAAATCACATTAACTTGGCGCCATTATGGGCGTCTGCTGGGGAAATTATTATCCACTAGTCAAAATAAATACAAAACAACTGTGGCATGGGTGTATCATTACATGGACAAATTTTAGGTTCCTGTGAAAAGGGAAGCACTTGTTTTTAGCTGAATCTGTTCTCCAACAAGGCAGGAGTTGTATCTGAAGAAGAATAAGCTCAGTTTGTGTAAACTGGATTACAAAATAACCAGCATAAAAGTTAGTTTCACATTTGGATATGGATATCTATTGTTCCATAGGAGCTGGGTTCTTCCCATAGACTGTATAAAGGATGGCCTAACGTCACCTTAAAGCCCTCCATAGCTTAGCCTGCCCTCTGCCCTTTGCCCTTTGACCCCTGCCCTTTACCCTTACTCTCAGCATGCCTTCCTGCTGCGGCCTGTCAGCAGGTTAGGAGGACGGCCGCCCCTGATGCAGACGTTCCCTTCAATCTATGTAAAACAGTAATAAGACTTACCCATCCTGACGTTCATGAGTTCATGTGGTTCGGTGACGAATGTGCTGTTGTCTGCGGTGATGAAAGGTGCCACCCGGTCTCTTTTAAACCTTTTGTTTCCTGCTCCAGAATCGAATGTATAAAATGAACATAATCTCACTCCCCAAAGCTTTTTTTTCTTTGGTCGAAGAGCCTCTCTTCAGCTTTACTTTGGAATCCAGCCCTTCTGAGACATGAAAGTCTTGTCGGAGCACTGGAGTACTTTGAGTACTAAGTCCAGCTGCATTAAATCCCTCTTTTTTACTCTCACCCACACACATACATACATTTTCACTCTTGCTCTATCTCCTTTGCTTCCTTTCTCTGCCTCACTTTCAAAAACATCTTGAGAGTTCAGGGGGACTCTACGGTTTTTCTCCCTCCTTCTCTGTCAGTTTTCTGCTGCTTGAAATCCATAAATGTGAAAGTAGAATAAGATCTCCAGATTAACATCACACATTTTCGCAGCCAAAACAGACTTAACTCAGCAGCAGACGATCACTATTGAAGGCAAGCAACTGTTAAAGAGGTTAATCATCAGTATGGCTGCTGCAAAGGCTGTAAATCATTTTAATTACAGTTTGATACACACTCAGATATTGTTGTATCAAAAAGCTCAGACTTTATAGTTGGACATAATCTAAACCAATTTTTGAACAAGATTCTCACAGAGAAGCCAGCGCTTAGCGTTTTTTGAATGCATTATTGCAAATTTCCCACACCCCAAAAATATCCTCTTGCATATTTTATCGAGAAACAGTCTGTGGCTCTCGTCCAAGTCTTTCGAGGGATGAATGTAATAATTTTCAATCGCTGCGCTGTTCCAAAGGGAGCCCAGTATAAAGAGAGATTGACAGATGTGAGCTGGATTACTCCACTGCTTTGAACTCAGTCCAATTTTCGGTCTGTTGCAGGTGCTAAAGAGATTGATATTGCCGCTACCCTGGAGCACTTGAGAGACCAGAGAGCTGGCATGGTCCAGACAAAGGTAAGGTCCCCGGCTTTGAGTTGGAGAGGTGGGGGAGATGAGAGGAGGAGGAGGAGAGGGGAGCAGGGAGGGAGGAGGGGTTGCAGTCATTCAAACAGACGATTGTCTACTTCATGTGCGCGGGATCAGGGGAAATGATGTGGTAATTGATAACTGCTTCAGGATTAGAAAAACATTGTCTTGGAAGATAATAACTCCCTGTTCCACATTTATCACAAGACGCAGAGAGACTGGACAAGATCTTCTGTTACAGAAGTATTTTGTCTATGAAAGTGCGACATTTTAAGATTTTCTCTTCATTCCCATCACTTAAACAAATATTATAAACACACTTTATTGATCCTAGAGTGTTAAATGTACCATTCCTACGTAATATGATATACATTGCTAAAATGATCAAAGGGAGAATTAAATAGACATGTAACTAGGGCTAATGTAATGTCTTCAGATGCTCTATTTTATCTGACCAACAGTCCAAGATAAAAAATTTTACAGTTTATGACAATATATAACAGAGAAAATCTGCAGATCCTCACATTTGAGGAGCTAGAACAAGCAAGTGTTTGGTATATTTGGTTGAAGACTGTAGACAGGACTGTATATTTCATACTTCTGTGTTATCTGTGCTGTCACTGAAATCTTTAGTCTTAGCAGTTTATATCACAGCGGACCCTCTACCTCGCAACACTTAGTTAGAAATAGTTTAGGGTGTGTAGCAGCAGCAAAGTATTTCCTCTCATCCACTAATGATAATAATAGGTAGGACGTCTCTTTTGTTTCTCTCTTCTAATTGGAAAGAATAACAATAATAATAATAAAGGCAAGCCTCGTGCAGCAGTGGGTGATAATATTTATGGAGGCTGCTTGCTAACAGACTCCAGTGTTCCTAGATGGTTCATTAATGCTGCTTTTACAGCCTTGCTCTGTTCTGTGCAGAAAAGCTTTTCAAGCACTCTCTCTTTTTCTTTCCTGACAAGTCTAAGTGAAATTATATTGGAATATTGTTGATTCCACTTTGTGGCTTCATGCTGGGTCTACACAGAAATGAAATTGTAATGAGGTATGAAATTTAGAGTTAGGTTTTAAGGATTGGACAACCAATTATCTTTTTCCCCCTCCTCCTCCATGAAGTTGCCACTTTATTTTGGGATGGAGAGAACATTATTCTCTTATTCCTGTTACTCCTTTTGATAGACATCAACATGTAGTAATTACAGCATGCGTGACCGTTTTTCTTCCTTGCTAACCATGCATCTCTGATCTTTCGAGCAGAGATTGATCTCCCCCAAGTGGTGCAAATGTGAACAGCACTGCATGCACAAAACCTGGTTTTAAAAGTATATTTTTAATACACAGAACTTTAAACTCAATTTGAGATTAGATATAGACACATAAAACTGTGGTTAAGATATAGCTGGATGTACTCACATATTTGCTGGCCCTATCACAACATCCGAAGACTTAAAAATAGAGAACCTAATCACTCCAGATAATCTCCACTGCAAAGCGAACGGCACGGCCGCCACTGACTCCTCTGTATTGATTTAGCCTATCCTCAGGCCAGACTATGGCAGGCTATGTGTTGACACATCTAAAGACTGCTCCCTCCATACTCCTACGTACCTTTTCTCTGTGAGAGGACCTCGTGGCCTGCAGCCTGGGGAGAGGAGAGGAATATAAAAACACCAGGTCCAAGGGGCAAACATCAATCAGCCCCTTTTGCGCTCCTCGGGGAAAACCATGAATCGGATTCACAAACAAACGCACACACACACACACAGAGCTGAGAGACAGCTTGACTCAAAAGCCTTATTTTAAGACACACCTGGCTGGATCGATGGCAGTGTAGGGTGCGCGTGCACTCCCGAGTTGAAGCCTCAGAGAGTGGTTCACCTTCACCTCAAGTCTGTGGCCAAGCAAATCCTGGGTAGGGTCAGGAGAGAGAGGGAGGAAGAGGAGGAGGAGGGGGCAGCAGTTGCCAATCATTCTAAAATGGCATTCCTGAGCTGTGTTACGCACACTAAAACTTTCATTCTTCCCTTCCTTCTCTCTCCCTGCATCCTTTCCACCTCCTCCTCCTCTTCAGGAACAGTTTGAGTTTGCGCTGACAGCCGTGGCAGAGGAGGTGAACGCCATCCTGAAAGCGCTTCCTCAGTGAAGGCATCGCATCTCCCACCTTCTTCTCGCTCGCTGAGCACCGGTTTCCTCTGCCCACTCAAGACTGACATCTCTCTCTGCCCTTCCTTCTCCTCGCTCTGTTTCTCTCTTCTGTCTCTGCCTCCTCTTCACCTCTATATATACTGTATACTTATGAATGTCGTGCCAGAAATCTCACCTGGATCCATATTTGCAAAATGTTGCCTCAGAGTGTGGCTGTTGATCTGGGATCTGTGTCGTTTTAGCGATTCGGGAGGGTGTGCGGACCAGTAGGGGCCCGATGTGATCTGATGTGTGAACTTAGATCAGCCCTCCTACTGTGAGACTTTTTTTGTCAATATGAACCCTGGTCCTCTATAACTGTGATGTTGTTCCTGAACATACCGTTCTAGTGCCACTGACGAGCTGTTTACGTGATGTCAAGTGACGATTTTTCTTCCAAAATCAGCTAGCTGCTGTCGAAAAACTTAATACAAATGTTTAGAAATTACTATTGACACATTTAAAACAAACTACAGAGGGCTTTAATTCAAGTATTTGTATAAAAAATGGCATTCATAATTTCTCAGAGGCCACAGTAATGTCTTCAATTTGCTTATTTTATTGATCAATAGCCTAAAATCTCAATATATTCAATTTACTGTCATATATGACCACAAAAAACACCAATTGTCATGTTTAAGAAGCTGGAACCAGAGAATATTTGGCATTTTTGCTTGAAAAACTACAAAAAAAAAGAATTAATGGTTGCCAATAAATCCTTTGCCAATCAATTAATCGACTAATCATTGCAGCTATCAACTATAGTCATTTTAGAATAATAATAATATGTAAAGTAAAGAAAATTGTTGCTTGTAAAAATCCTAATATTGTACAGATTATATCCCATAAATTAACTGATGCATTGGATACATATAGCGTTTTGGAAACAAAACTCCTCACTTCTTTTTCTCCTCTGTGATAGATATGTATATATATATATATATATATATATATATATATATAGATAGATAGATAGATAGATAGATAGATACACTCAGCATCACTCAGTGTGTATTGTTGTATTTTAGGTCCAGACGTCTCACTCCTGCATTAAATCGCAGATGCTCTGATCTTTGAAAAAGCCTCACAGGTCATGATTCTTGCAACATATCAGGTGTTTTTTATTCCTCATTGCATTGAAGTCACATTTTACATCATGAATTGTTTGTTACATGAACATCTCCGTAGAATATTAAATGTAATAGAAATATACCAACTGAGATAGTATCTACTGTATATGGATAGTAACAATATGATATATTTAAGCAGAACTTATATTGGGATTGTTGCTAAATTTGTTTGTCCCTCCATCACTGGTATAATGTAATATTTTGTGCAACTTGACAGATTATTCCCTCTGTGTAGAGACAATAAATTACATGATGAATCCCTATATAGTGCTATCTGAAATATATACTGAGAGCCTCAATGAGAACTATATATTTTGTGTGAAAAGTAACATTCAGGTTGATAATAAATCAGGACAAATAATACTGCTTTGCTGTCTGGTGTTTAATGTTGTTTCTGATACACTCATACACACACAAACAGGAAGGAGAAGGCCACTCTCACAGCGAATGGTATTTGATTGAACGGTAGCCTTAGTAAAGTCACAAAGAAAAGCTGTATCATGCTCCCTGAGGGTCTGTGTCTGGGAGAAACTCGCAGGTTTGTACAGATGAAATGTTTGGTCCACCAGCTCTGTCAGTGGAGAAAGTGGCTGGGATGTGAAATGAAGTCAGTCATGTATTTCAGCCACTGAGGTCCTCTCTCAATATTACAGAGAGGAGGCTCAGCCGCTCTGAAAGTCCAATTTGATCAATATTTACTGGAGGATGTAACTTTTAACTTAAACTGTTGCCAGATTTTTTATTGTCTTGTCTGCAACGTTTTATGCAGCTGTCTCCACCAAAAGAGGTTTGTGACCTCACTGAGACTTACAAGGTTAAAAGCCCCTTTTTTTTAAAGTAAATTTTAAATAGCTTTAAAATATGTTACTGCTGTTTGATAATTAAGTGCATAAGTCTGTTTTCTGCCGATTAAAGGGAGCAGATTTCTCCTGAAGCTGAGGGTTTTTATAACAAATAACTAATTGCAACAGTCAGTATCTTTAAGTGAGGCTTTCAATGATGTTTGGAAATGTAAATGTTAAAATTAATCTTATGTTTTCAGCAAAACCCACGTCTCCTGACCTTCCTCAGTGGATTGAGTTGCACTTTATATGTACTTAATAATACTGCTGGGTCAATGTCATGGAGAGTTTTGGTCTGAAGAAATGTTAATTTTAATAAGTAGTTTGTACTCATCTTCATGATTGGAAACAGGGTTATCAGAACTGAAGGTACTACTAAGTTTATAGATTAAATTGATGGTTCTATCAATAGTTTATAAACAAATTATTAATGCTCAATAGATGATTATAAGCCATTAAAACATGAGCATTGCCAAGTTGGTAAAAATACCTTATGTTCACTTGTAACATTAAACTTTCACTTTCACAATCTTGGTGATAGCAAACATTACTAAGTCATCAATACAGACTAATGGGTCTCACTTTCACTCTCTCTAATGTGTTGGACAAATCCACAATGACAAATGTTAATATGTCATTAATAAACGTTCCTTACAATAACCTATAACGTGAGGATAAACACCAGTCAAGGTGTTTTTCACAACATGGCAGTCCAAATGTTCTTATTAATGGTTTATAACTGATCTATAAGGCATTACTAAATGATTTTTAACCATTAATGAGTCACAACTTACAATATTGTTGTAGGGGGTGCCAAATAAATCTTGGAATAAACAAAAAAAATTCTGTATTGGTATCTGTAGCAGCTATATACCGACTGATATTATTTATTATAATTAAAACTTTAACAATGGAGCATCCCTAACTGAAGGTAAAATCAACTTTAAAATTGGATGAATTTGACACCAAATATAGTAAGGCTTCTGTTTCCGGAGAACAGAGAAGAGCAAACACATAAATGCATGTAACAGGTAGAGAATGTATAATTTCCTACCTTTCAACACTTTTGTGCACTTCATGTGTGAACGCATATTCATGTGCGCGTGCTGCCCGTTGACATGTCCCTCCCTCCCTTGACAGTCCTAATAGCTGGGAACGAGGCTTCATGCACTTCCTGAGGCCTCATTTGCATATGATTTTGCTGATGAGCTGCCACCGCTAACCAGCAACACCAAACCAAAACCCTATTAATATTCGCCCATTCAGGTTGTAAAGCACACAAACCTAATCAGCTTAGAAATTACTGTATGGAAACCATAATTACGCATGTTTAATTGCTTATCATCTGATGGGTACAAGTTTATTAGAAAATGTATTCATGGTAATTGCTTCCTGAGGTATCTGGTGTGCTACAATACCATGTGATAGCCTGTCAGCGCCCATTTGGGAGGATTAATGCGCACTGAAAAAGTCACAAAATTAGATACTGTGTATTGACTCTTTGGATGCT
Organism: Micropterus dolomieu; assembly: GCF_021292245.1. Classification (NCBI taxonomy): domain Eukaryota; kingdom Metazoa; phylum Chordata; class Actinopteri; order Centrarchiformes; family Centrarchidae; genus Micropterus; species Micropterus dolomieu. The sequence continues at coordinate 38,357,593 of NC_060150.1, read as the reverse complement.
TGGTTTAACTCAAAGTGATTTTTAATTTAGGGATTTCTAAATTACTGCATAAGCTCGGATAAGTCTTTGGAGTGAGATCCGTCAAAATCAGTGTATCTCACTGTTGTTAAGGAGTGCTGGCATATCACAGGGATATAAATGACTGTAAAGTAGGCAAATGCCTGCGTAATCTTGATGCCACCAGAAAGTACTCTCAAATCTGCCTGCCATCGCGCAGAAATTTCTACCACCAAACACCACACAAGCTGTAAAATCAAAGGAAAAACTCAGGAGTAACACGAAAGTGAAAAGTTGTGTGCATGAAATGAGGAAACACATCTTAAAAGAGAGAGTTTTTGAAGTAAAGCCATCTCAAAGCCGATGAATCATTCAGTCCTGAAACAAGCAAATGAAAACACACACACTGCAGGTCCCTCATAGGGGCCTCCACACCACCAAGAACGTCAAGTGGGCCTTTTCAGCCATGGACCTCAGTGAGTCTTACAGCTCCTGCCCACTCTTTGATGATCTCTCTATGGTTTATTGTAATCACTGTTGGCTCTCAGTCCTTCTGACACACTTGTAAATTCATGCAGTCTCAAAAAGAAATGCATCAACCAGCCAGTAGTTCCTCTATGGTCATTAGACCAGTGATTCCCAATCAGGGGTACTTGTACCCCAGGGTTGCAGTAATCAGTGGGAAATACAATACAACAAGAAAGTATGATTTAATAAGAAAATACATTCATATATTTGGAGACCTATTTGTCAAATATATAATAGGGGGAAAATAAATATACAAAAACTAACACAAAATGATATGATGATGATTTTAATGTATTTATTATTACAAAACACCAAGTCAGTTTGAACACATTCATACCAACTTCCAAAATCCTCTCCACGGCGGTATAATGCAGTCATATGTTGGTCAAGAACAGGCATTGTGAAAAGAATAAAAAATTATGGTCTGAACCAACCTAAAACAACCTGATGTTTATTTATAAGCATTTTCTGCTAGTAGAAGAACAAACATCAGGCCGTTTAGCTTCACGATAAATGCATTGCTCGCTTTTCCACTAAAATGTTTCAAGCGGCTATAATGAATATTTTCATATTACCAATGGATCATATAACTAATTGTATGATAAACTAATCACTTGTAGAGATTAACTCACAGACAATTATCACTTGACTGCAGTTTCCATCAGCACTGCAGAGCGTCTTATCATCTTTCAGCTTATTGCTTTGGTTTTACTTTAATTTACTTTGCTGTTTCACTTTCACAGCTCTCATAACCATCGCTTCCAAGTGCAGCAGACAGCTGTTTCAGTAAAAAAGCTCTCAAAACTGACTGTTCTCTACCCGCTCAGTACCAAACACCAGACATATAAAGTTAACGAGTAGTTGGGGAACACACTGGAGCATTAAGCAGCTAAAAAGTCAGATATTTTTCTCAGGAGTTGGTGAAGACCAAAACTAGAGCTAAAAGGAGAGTGAATATTGGACTTTCCAGGTGGCCAGAAACACATTTCCCAATGATATCCATATCTGCTAGATGTGTAAATAGGCAACTATAAGGTAATACCCCCAAGTGGTAGTTTTACAACAGAAAAAAAAAACATAAAGCTATTCTTGAAATATTCCATGAAACCATCGAAGGGTTACGATGAAGAAGTAATCCACCCGAGCCCATCTCATAGGGCTGTGGGGGTGCGTTGGAGAAAAAAAAGGTTGTTAACCACCGCATTAGATATACTTGACTTGAAGTGAAATGCTGTTTGTTGTTGTTTGTTCTAATAGCCTCGTGGGTGAAATATCCCCTTAAGATATTGTGGAAAAGTCTACAAAAATAATTGATTTTGCTTATTAAACTACGTCCTGTTGAATTATGGGGGAGAACTTGACTGTAGCTTTAATCAGATCTACTTGGTTGCTTAAAAAGTAATTGCTGAGTACATAAAAAAACGCAGCTACTTCAAGTCAGGTTTAGGTTCTGGAGCCAAGTCCGATAGGTGTGTTAGCTTTTTGCCCTTGATAAAACCCCACCTGTGGAGGATTAAACTTTTGTATGATAACACACAACATGCTGACAAACATGTCATTTCCCCAGTGGGTAGCGTTGGGAGATCCCTGAGTGTTTGCTTGTTGGGAAAACTGTCTGGGATGCTTTCCAGGATTTTCCAAAAAGAAAAGCCTTGTTTTTCTTTGCTGATGTTGGGAGTGAATTGAGAGCAGATTGTAGAGGCTGTGCCTCTCAAGTCTGTCCAAGGCCTTGATACCTTTGATCTTCTTAAGAAACAAACAAGCTTTTAAACTTGGCACTCCCGGCTAGTGTCTCTCTTCTTCTTCTGTCTCTGTTTGTCAAAACGCTGATCCTGAGAAAATTGATCTCGCCTGAAGAGTTATGCATACTTGTGCTTATGCAATAATTTGTGGCTTAAGAATGTGGACTCCCACCATGTTGTCATAAAAAACTCAAAAGATACCCACAAAATAAGCATAACTAAAATAATCTTAACGCAGCGCAACAGTGTGAAGCTCTGGTATAAATAATTGCAAAAGCTATTGTTTTTTCTTATCTTTGAACAAACTATTAAGCCCACAACCAAAACCGTTTTAATCAGCTACAAACAATGGCCTAAGCATCCAGCGTTGCCTCTCCATGTAACATTTGTTCTGCTTTATAAAGGATCAAACACAGATTAACTACACTGAAACAAATTTAAGAAAATGATTCCTGAGTGTAATAATTTATCCTCAGAAGTTTGTTCGTTAAGTTCAAACTTTGCCTACTTATAACGTAAGTGTTTACTAAGTGCAAATTACTAAATTAAAATGTGTTACACCATACAACTAGTTCTTAATTAGAGATTAGATGTTACTAAATATCTACACCCAGTAAATGGCACATCAGGCACTGTTAGTTAACCACTAACCAGCTAAACTGACAGAACTATGGTTAGCTTGCTAATGTTCCCCATTTAGACTTAACATGGAATATCTGACCTCACCTCCTCACAAAAAACACAATATACCTGAAATTACGTTATGCTAATAACATTAGACTAAATTACCAAACGTCTGTTAATTTACATTAGCTTAATCCCTCTCACAAATTCAAATTCAAATTAGCTTTATTGGCAGGAATGTATAGCAACAATATTGCCAAAGCTATATAAAGTACATAAGGACAATTAATTCTGTAGCTACATGAAAGCTGCTGCTAACTCTGAAACACAATTCTCCATGGTTTCATAAATAAATATAGCAAATCAAACCTACATTAAAAACAAATTGCCTAAAAATTATTTTTGGAAGTTATAGGCCTACTGCAGCTTGTGGTGCGATTTCCTGTTCGCTTAGAGCAATGATTTTGATTGAACGGGGCTATAGATGTTTCCAGCGACCAATTTACATATTTCTGAAGTTCTAGAGGTGCAATCCAGTTTAGTTAATCAATAGTTTGAAACTAGATATTAGATACTAAAAACATGTTACTAAAATCACACAGATTTAGTGAAGGATTAACGAGTAGCTGGTGCATTTGGGTGTAGAACTGGGGGGTCGGATGTAAAATTGGGTGTTTCACGGGATTCATGGCACAGTCATGATAGTTGACATGGTTTGGTCAAAGGTTTTGGGATGTTAGCATCTGAAGTTGCACTCCCCACCCCCTTGCCTCCTCATCTCTCTGGTTTTTAATGGGCGCACAGCAACCACAATGACATTTTACACTGTTTCATCCCTGTCCCATCATGCATCAGGGGATACCCTGGCATTTGGCGGCAGCGTTTTCATTAGTGTCTGCGGCGGTGCTGACCAGCGTGACTTCAATCCTGCTCACTGTCACTCATCATAAGTGAGTTTATCAACACACATCTAATCGCTCCACTCCTCAGGGACCTTAACCATTTGCATACTAAGATTGCTTTCTTTTGCTTGGCTAAGAAGGCACCTCCTTTGCATAATTATTAATGATAAAGAGACGGTGAACAAATATGTCAGAAGGTATTAGCATCACGTATACAACTAGATTCTAAAGGATCCGTTTTGTGACGCTCCAGGAGGGAAGATGAGGTCAAAGGGTAGGAAATGGAGAGCAAGGCTGTCAGGGGATGCACTTTTCTCTGAAGGGAAGGGGTTAATTAAAATGCCATGGATGGGAAATATAGAGATGTGTGATATTATTTTGTAGTTTTAAATCATGGTTTGGCCAGGAAGCCCCATTGAGATTAAGGGTGTCTGTCAAAAAGAATACAAAACTGATCAAAAAACATTAATGTTGCAGACAAATTGTGACAAACGTGATATAATAAGCAAATAAAATAAATCACAAAAGCACTCAAAGGACTCAAGGGAGGAGGATACGGAGCCAACGTCTGAAATATAACATATAATTACATCAAAGAAAATATTGCTCCAGTAGCAGGAAAACCCACAGTAGTGCATAACACAAGATGTTTACATACAGCAGAGTCACTGTAGCTGCTCATTTCACTATTTCTGCTGTGTACCATTAAAGCAGCAGGCCCATATTGTCTGTCATCTGTTGTCGGTAATTACTACTTTTTACACTGTCTTACCCTCTGTGGATAATGTTCAGCGTCTATATGAGAAGTGTTTCGTATGAATAGTTTAACTGGTTGCCACTTTATATGAAACAGCTGCACTCTTTTTACAGGACAGGAATAAATAAGTCATGCACACTGTGGTTCAACTGGGGGTTGAAACGCCCTCCCTGTGTTCCCCGCTAAACACAGGCCTGTATACCCTCTGCACAGTAGGCTATAATAGCATGATATTAAAAATGCCCACAGCGATTGTTAAGTCACGGCGGCACATTTGCACCACGATGGATGACCTTTTGTGAATCCTAATCAGGCTTTTTCATGACTTTTAAAAGCAAAACATACTGTAGCATGTTGAACAATAACAGCGGTGGGAAAAGTCTCCCCAGTTAAATGCTTTTGTGAGCAGCAGAAAATTTAATCTCGGTTTTCTGAATAGCATATAGTTGCACAGACAGTTTAATTTCTCTTCTTTACTTACTACACTTAAAATGATTAAGTAATCTTAAATTAATCTTAAAAGTGTCATTCTGTGAATTGTAGTTTAAATATCAGCTGTAGTATCCCCTATTTCCCCTCTCAGGAGCCGTGAGTCTGTCCGAACTTCACAAGTCAAAGCATTAAGAATAATCTCAGGGGTCAGGAGGGGTCATCGCCGGTGTGCCTCTGGCTCTCCTTCAACAAATAACTGGTTATGACCTTTGACCTCCGTGTTTTTGCATGAGAATTGATATCAATATTCCACACCACCCTCTATAGCAACATCAGGACCATTTACAACGCCAGTCCTCGAAATCCAAACTTGAATTTTTTATTTTTTCTTCCTGATGAACCCATACGGAGATGGGGGGGTGGGTGGGTTGCCTTTAGGAGGAGGAGGGTGGGGACGGGGGAGGCGAGCTTTGGGCTCATCTGCATCACAGATTAGGGTGCTTAGAGAAAAATCAACCATCCATGATTCATTACATGTTTCCTGCTGAGCCTCCGAGATGGCAGCCGTCCTAGCAACAGGATCCTAGCAACAGCAACAACTCTCTGCCGCCGCTGCTGCAGCAGCCTATCAGAAACTTTGATGCCTGATCAAAATTTAGCCAATGAAGAGGGGAGGACATGCGGAAAGCGTGATGGTGCGTTTCCTCATGCTGTTGGCTAGACAGGGTGTGTTTAGGGATCTGAACCCTTTTATTTTGCTGTGTAGTAGTAGGTCAGTGGGACATTTCTGCGTTGGAGTCCAGGTTTCTATGCATTTGAGTATTTTCTTTTTTGTTTAGCACCACTGTCCTTAGCCCATATGCATGGTAGATGGCTTCTCATTTTGTGAGTAGTATTATATAAAGCTGCCAGGAACCCAAAATACATGAAAAATTACTCAAAATATTATTATATTACACTTCTAGTAATATGTTTTCACTATTTATACACACAAATACAACAGGAAATTGTTATAATAAAATTATAATGCCTTTTATTTACATGTAAAGTGACTTTATTCAAACTCGTTATTGTTTCTTTTCCATTGAAAGTCTAAGTTTGCATGTAAATCACTGAAAATATTGCTTTAGTAAGACATTAAATGGTCTACACAAATAAATGAGATACTGTGTGAAAGGCCCACATCAGCAATTCAACAGGCTTCCAGCTTGTCTCTACATGATATATAAATAAAGTAACTGTTACTGTATATATACTCTGTTTAAATAAAATATGCTCAGTGTGTTCACCGATGAATTGACGAACTCCAGAGGGTTTTAAGTAGCATCATTATCTGAAGTTCTATTTTCAACTGTTTTTTACATGGGAATACCAGAATTTATGCACTATTGATGTACTCATGTAAACACATAAAAATATCAACTCTATTCTACACTGCCTGTCTAATCTCTTTATATACTCAGATTCAAAGTAAAAAGACTTTTGATTTCATTCATTTCTGTGCTGTAATAGGATTTGATTTGAAACTAAATTAGATTACATTTGAGGGCAAATATAGTCTAACAATGTTGCTCTACAAATCAGCTTTATTTCCTTTTAACCACTGTTAATAAACATTTGATAACTACATTTCTCACTTTCTGTACTTCTCACATTGTAAACGTCTTCTCAGCAGCTGAAATAGCTACATAATGATGTCAGTTTTGATTTACAGCATCCTCTCACATGTAAATGATCCAAAAGTGTGGGATGTTTGTTCACCTGCTTCTCTGTAATCATACACCATTATTCAAAGGACACTTTGACCGTCATCAGATGTTAGATAGATCTGATCTTCACTTCAAAGGGATATGATGTGCACTGGTCCAAATGGTCTGATAATGTTCAGTGTGATAATACATCATGCTGATGTCTCTCTTTAGAGTAATCTTGCTCTGTCTACTGCGTGGTGTACAAAGGCAGGGTTCCCATCTCCCTGCACAACCAGAAAATGAAGAAAACTACACACAAATTGTTCAAAATGTCCATATAGTTTGCAGTTTTACATGTAATCCAGCCTGGACGGGTTACACAAGCTTCCAGATGAATGCTACTGAACAATAACTTTACATACTTGGACAGTGTGTATTCTTCCCAAGAGTAAGATAACAGAAAATCATCTCTCCGCCTAAAAATCCAGATATCAACCACTTAATCCCCCAAACATTTAAGATTTATTTTATGAACTTTTGCAACCAGAAGCTTCCTGGGAACACTTTCAGATGCTATGCAGATATTTGGCCTAACATGAAATCGATGGAAAGTAAACCCTTAAAGACTCATTTATAACACATATAGCAACAAAGTGCTTTCTTTTAATGCTAATAGTTGTTTTGAAATAATGTTCAGAAATGGAAAGGACTTATAGGATATATCTTATTTAGCTGTGCCTTATGTGTCCAGAAGCTCATCAATGAACCTCACTATTGCACTGGGTGACATGTTTCTATATTATGATTAACATGTTTTTGATTTGAACCCACATACACTGACCCACTGCCATAAATACTGAAAATAAACCCCAACAAATACACGATTTCCTCATATCTGAGTAATGTTTATTAGAAGTTACCATACCCTGCAGTTTTTTTGGACTTTTTCAAATATTAAATTATGTATTTTTGACCAGTTTTTAAAATTTGCGTCTTCACTGAGTGAAACAGACAGGATAGGGAAGTCGGAAAGTACTGAGAGACGGATTAACATGTTGTTTTTCTCACTTACCTCTAGTGGTATCTTGACATGCAGATAGTTTTGAATTATTTGCCCACGTTTTGAGATATTGTCCTCCACCCCAAATCAATGAAGGTGGAGATTTGTCTGTGAAAAAAATCAACAGCAACATTTTTTCTAAAAACAATGTCCTGTTACTCTGGATAATCCACAGGACACACAGGTCAACAGTTTTCATAGGGTCTATTTTTTTGTTAGAAAGTTGGCTCTAAGCCTCATCGAGCTGCAAAGTACTCTAGTAAAACTAATAATGTAGCACTCCTGGACACCGTTGGATAGACCTAGAAGCTTAAAATTAAAAGAATTAGTTTGGCTTCCAAATACAGTAACAAAAATCAATATGTGTATTTTTTTAACTATACAAATCCTCACATGTATGAGAAATTGTATGTATGATCATAATCATGGTCCCTGTTTGTCTTTTCTCGTGTCGGATCAATTCATTTTCCGAATGTTGACTCATCTGTGTCTCATTTGTGAACTTGAACATATTCCCAGTTAAAAATTCTACAAGATTTGATATTTTTTGGGTTTCCTGCCTGGGATTCCAATGTTACATAGGTAATACCTGGAGCTCCGGGCCTGGAGTGATGCCATTCTCACTATTACAAGTCAGTGTACCATCAAAATGAGTTTCAAGCTGTTATTTTAAGATACGTGTAACAAATATGTGAGCTACAGCCAAAAACACTTCTGGAAAAAGTTAACATTTTAATGCACAATAACTCTAACAAGAGCTTCCATATATGGTGCGTAAATGTGCTTCTTCGTTCAGAGGCAACCCAAAGTGATTTACACATTGTTTCCCCCTTATTTCTTTATCTCACTGCACTTATTTTTTCTTTCAAGTGTGTGCTGATTGCAAACAGCAGGGGAAGGGTGGTTTTTGTCATTAAAATAGCCTGTAGATTATTCCTCTATATTTTTGTCTCACAGTTAGAACCTACACGTTTTTGGCGGCAAACTCAGCTCAATCAGCAGACTGTTGTTTTTACTTGTAAATTGTCTTCTAAGAAACACAGATAATTTCTTTTCGAAACATTTGAGAAAAGTGACTTCTTTGCTGGTACGAAAGTAAAAGCAACATGAGCTGCATTTCAGGTACGATTCTGACTGTATTTCCTTTTTTAAATGATTTTTCTGATATCTCCAGTGGTATCATTTCATTTTAAGCTGCTTGCTGCACTTCTCCTCTTGCGATGGCCTTGAGTGAAATGTTTGTGGAAATCCATCAAACACGAACTGATAGATGTGGAACTATAGAAGAAGAGGAGGAAGAGATGGCTGGGGGGTCACATATAAGGAAAAGACCGAACAATGTCATCACTAAACAGATGCTATCTTGAAGCCTCTGGGGAAACACAAAGGTAAGTCAAGACAAGCTGGAGAAAATTTTCATTTTTCATCATTTTAAAAAAACTGAAGGAGAAATATAAAAGGTATAGATCAGTAATACCTTAATGTAGTGAGAATTCAATTTTATTTATATAGAGCCAATTTATAACAGGAGTTTTCTCATTGCAGTTTTATATTTACAGAGACCCAACATTTCCCACCATGAACAAGCAATTGGCGACAGTGGCAAGTAAAACTCCCTTTTAACAGGCAGGAACCTCGAGCAGATCCTAGACTCAGGGTGGGCAACCATCTGTCTCGACTGGTTGGGTTCCACATAAAGATGTAAAATAATAGTGATGGTAGTAATAATACTATAAATATCAATAAAGAATAATAAGAATAGTAATAATATTGATAGCAATAAAAATAATAATAATAATAATAATAATAGGATTAATAATTCTCATTGTTGCAGCATTAACATGGGGGCAGCAGGAAGCCCGCAACCACAGATCCAGACTCTACAGCTCCGGAGCCAGAAACAGCTGCAGAAAGCGATGGAAGGAGAGAGGAGAGGGACGACAACGCACAAAACTACTGGAGAGAGAAGAAGTCAAGTTGGGAACATGCATTAATGTGATAAAATACAGATGGAGAGGGGGAGGAGAAGAGAGGAGCTTAGGGCATCATGGGAAGTCTACCGGCAGTCTAGGCCTATAGCAGCATAACTATGTGATGGTTCAGGACTCACTTGAGCCAGCCCTAACTCTAAGCTTTATCAAAGAGGAAAGTCTTAAGCCTACTCTTAAATGTGATGGTGTCTGCCGAACCGAAAACTGGGACCTGATTCCACTGAAGAGGAGCTTGATAGCTAAAATGCATTTTATAAACTCATCATATGTTTTTATGCCATCTTAATCTGAAAAATAAATATAGCTGTCTAATGAATTTAGTGCAATAAAAAGTGCAATACTTCCTTTTCAAATATAGAAGTATAAGGCAAAAAAGAAAATACTAGTGAAGTACAAGTGCCTAAAAACTGCTCAGTATAACATTGTCATTGTGACTATGTTAGCATGGTGATGTTAGCATTTAGCTCAAAGCACTGCTATTACATTTACATTACATTTACTCATTTGGGAGAGGCCTGCATTTGAGGAACAACATACAAGCATGAATAAAGCATCAATACAGCACAAGATCTACAGCTGAAAATACATACTAGTAAGAGCTACTAGCACATATGGCATCAATGGGGTACATTTCTAGGGAAAGAAGTTATCGAAATACAAGAGAATTGTAAGCTGGTAGAAGAAGAGGAGCACAGGAAATGCATGTCAGGGGTTAGAGGTGTTGTAAGAGAAAGTGTTAAAAGAGACGAGTTTTCAAGAGCTTCTTGAAGTTACAGAGGGACACCCCTGCTCTTATTGCATGTGGTAGCTTGTTCCACCATCGTGGTGGTGTTGACAGATGAGAACAGCCGGGACTGAGATTGCTTTGTGTGTAGGGATGGCACAGCCAGACGGCGTAAGTTGGAGGAGCGCTGTGGCAGAGAAGGAACATAAGCTCGTATTATGGCTATGCCAAAATACAGCCTCACAGAGCCGGTAGTGTGGCTGTAGACTCTTGTTTAAACACAGATATTCTGGCTCTGAATCCTGCTTTTAGAGAGAAGCAGTGCATCTAAACTCATCCAACAGTGACCCACCAACAGTACATCCTGCTCACGCTGAGCTCCTCCATCCTGGGATTAAGTGACACTCAGACTGTCCTGACAAATTTCTATCCCTGTCAGAAAACAGCCACCTGAGTCAGACAATAACTTTACTTCACAGTAAGTAACTCTGTGACAGTAAGAGTTCCAACAGGGTGTCATTTGGTGCACTCTGATTTTGTCCACGCTGAATGCGTAGTTATTGTGTTTACAATCCAACTGATACACAAATAAAACTTGAGGCTTTTGTTCAGACTCACATAAATCCATTCTCCTTTTCCAAGACAAAGCAACATTAATACCTCTAATGCAATAATAAGCAGCACAAACAAATACACAAACAAGGCATGAAGAATCAATCACTGAAGAATTTGGAGATTTATTATGTTTCAGTTGGACGAGAGTCAAGTACAAGCTACTAAAAAACTACCCATATGTCTACAGATTGATGTTAAATTATGTTTTACAGTTATTCATTTGACACTAACAGAAACATTTTCATGCTATACCAATGTGTGGAAAGCCATTTTTGTAGGTGCAGGTGTAAATCGTCCTGCTTCCATCCAGTTTACTAAAAGGACACTTGCTATGATGTTTCCTCTTTCCTAATCTGCTGAGTGCACCCTCACAAAAAAATGTCTCTCCAATTTAGCTCCACCTTAATCCCTGTCTGACAGCTGTTCCAAAATGAAGTACAAACTAAAGTACACCCAGGTGGCTTTTTGTATTATTTCGTATGCCCTGTCTCTACCTCCTTTCAATGCGGTTAGGTAGCAAAAACATTCTGTAAAATTGTTTTAAAAATCGTCTTGCAACAAGGTTCTTCGACACTGGCGTGTTTTTTTTATTCACTTAAAGTCTTAATTTCTTGAGCACAACAAAAGCCCTCTGACGAGCGCATGAGTACAAATTTTCTCTCAAAGCTTGTTTGATATACAACGGATTTATGAGCAGTTTTTGCACCTAACCATTTAGGTGCTGCTGTTGATGGGGGGGTGGGAAAGTATCTGTGTTTCGGGGCTTGTTCTGTTTCATGTTGATTTAATCCAATCCCAAGTAGTTATGAATGCAATTACATTTATTAATTTCAACAGCACTATACATTTGTTGCGGCCACGACCTCCTGTTTTGAGCAGCTGCAGCAATTTTTACTCTAATAACAATCAAAGGGCCATCAGCATTGATCTGGCTGAATTATACCCTCTTCGTTATAAAACATGCATGATGCAGTTTGAGACACCACAGATGACAAACTTTGTGCTATAATCAACAGTTGCCTTTAAACAACCTACACTGTTTATTTGATGCGTTTGATGTTTTTTATGTACACAGAATACATTTTTGATATTTATCATCATGTTCTGGGAAACTGGTTTGATTGCTGCTTTTTGCACACTGCTCATTATGTACAATTGTGTATACAGATAGTGTAATTACCAGATTTCACAGATCTATTTTTAGAATTGCTGAATACACAATTTTGTGCAATTATGTTACATTGTTTTTATTCTGTTTCTTTCCGATTACAAAATCTCTTTTGTCCTTTGCAACATAATTATTATTATCAAACAGCATTTGAGTATCTATCTATCACACCAGCTTGTGTCTTTCTTTTTACTCTCAGTCTACTGTACTGAGTGTAGATACTTACATTTAACATCATTTCTCTCCATGTGGTGATGGTGTCGATAGGTGCTCGGCTTCATTCAGGAGAAAGTGGGTGATTTTTCTTTTAAAAGGAGGCAGACAGTGGGTGACAGTGAGATGTCGCTCTGCTCTTCACTCCCCAGGAGGTAGATGTCCTCAGAGTGGAAGTCAATAGGAGGATTTCACAGTTTTTTTTGACCCAGTCAGAAACAGTTGTGTAATGACTTTGGGAGGAGGAAGGCTGTAAAAAGTAAGGCGATCGAGGGAGATAGGCCACTGCCTCAAAACTGTTTAATTAAACCCTTAGAGAGTACTGGCTGCATGGGAACAAGGGCCAAATCAGTTACTGGGTCATGTGCATGCATTCTGCCACATGAATAATACAAAACACTGCAGGCTCATTCAAAATAATCTGAGAATACTGCTCCTTCCAGGGCTCTGCCCATGTGACAGGAAAATCCCGGGTGTTTTGTCCCTCATTCTGAGCTTAAGAGAGCAGACTGTAAAGAACATATTCAGTAGGAAAGAGACACTGCAGCTCAAGTCACTGAGGGCAATGGAAGCAAAGAAGAAATACGAGTTGATTAAGAGTTGGCAGTGTTTGATGCTGGGTTTTTTGTAATTGATTGTGTTGTTGTGTTTAGATTTTGTGTAAGAGGTGTTTTTTCGATGCTGTAGACAGGGAGCAATTTTACTAAAGCTGCGCTAATAAATATTTTATATTAAAGAAAATATCATATTACGCTTAATTGTGTTATATATCTTTTTTGTGCGTGTAAAAGGGTTGCAAAGTGAAAAAGCCCGTAGTCCAGCCGGAAGGGAGTTACCATTTCCACATAAAGTTGTTACTGTGATGTAGAGACAGTGCACAGTTAAAAGTTTAGTAGTATCACTCTGAAACACAGCTGATCCAAAGCCATGGTTATGGCTTGTCCGGACCTGCCCTTCTGATTGGCTCCCTACCTAGGCACTACTCATGCGCAACTCCAAACAAAGATCAAATACAAGTGAGATGCCTCACTGGGTAGCTAAAACGGAGCATTAAACACACAGGATGTACAGAGGTGCTGCAGCAATGTACAGTATGACAAAAATATTGTGTTTTTTGAAAATGAAATCATGTAAACCTGTTCTGGTACAACCCCTAAATAATCATTGTCTTTTCTATTGAAGCAAGCAGCACAAAAAATAAACTCTAATAAAACCACTGTCCTCTACCTGCTCAGCACCAAACAGCAGACACACAAACTTAGCAACTAGTTGGTGAACAGAGTGGAGCATTTAGCAGCTAAAGAGCCAGGTATTTCCCTCAGGAGACAAAAACAGAGCTAAAATGAGAGTGTGTTTTGGACTTGCCAGGTGGACTGAAACAAGACTCCAAATGAATGCTAATGTGTGCTCCATGTCTGATGGTTGTGTAAGTAAGCAACTGTGTGCTTACAAATCAGCTTTATATAGTGACAAGGTGTCAGTGCTGTGTTTCAACTCGTTACGCTGTCCCCAAGTGGCAAAAATAACTATATAATACTTTTCATCAGGGTCTGTATGTTCGTTTTTTTGTAATCTTAGACGTTTGTTGAGTGAGAGTTAACCAGACACTCCACAGAACAATTTACAGCTGCTGAAACCTTGAAATTTCATGTGATGTTTGCTTGTTTTATAAGATACACTCATGTAATGTTGGAATATGTGTTATCTTGCAATATGACTTTTATATGTTGCCAGCTATGATTTGTCATTGTGCATGGGTGACCAAGGTCCTTCTCTGCATTAATAAGGTTATCTAATACATATGCTATACAATAAAATAAAAAGTTGACTACCCATGAGGACATGTTTGTCTATAAGCCTTTATTGTTAGGAGTCCAAAAACAAGTTCTGCATTTCCACAGTAATCACGAGAACAATGCGTCAAGGACAAATCAGATAAGGGAAAATATATTTTAGTTTAAGAAATCTTTTACAAAAACACTCACGGAAGGTTAACATGTTGCTGAATCCACTTTGTACAAAGAAACCTACAAAAGAAAAAAATAATGACTTTGAAACCCAATAGGCGTAGCGATAAAAGAGTGGGAAATGCAACTGCCAGAGTGTTGATAGTCACGTTTCATGTGTTTTGCAGGTGTGAGGAGAACATGTTAATCTCTTTCTGTAATAAAACTCACTGTTCAATGCTTTCATTCTGTTTTACTCTCACATTGCCTAGATATCCTTCTCTCTTCTCGTTGGATCCGCTGAATAGCTTGACCTTCAGTTATTCTCACATGCTTGACAGCATTACTGCAGTCAATTTCATGCTTATCACAAACAAAGCTGCTACTGAAGCTCTCCTTCTACCTGAACTCTTTCAAACACACTTTCTGAAAACGTGTGCTGTAAAAGTGTAATCACAGGAGATTAATTAAGGCTCTGAATGCTCACTGTTCATCCACAGGGCCCACCCACAATAAATACAGAAATACCAAAAGCTTAACCACTAAAAATGTATCTTGGACAAGACAAAACACTGAAGTGAGGTCTCTGCAGGCTACTGTTTGACTGATGAAGGCAGGCAGGAGTTGATAGACTTATGGAGATATTGCACGGCACTGAGGCCTCCTATACATAGTGACGATGAACTAATGCCACGTATGATTGATGGCACTTCTGCCAACAAATATATATATATATGTGTGTGTGTGTGTAAGTATTGTGTTGAGGGTGTTTAAAAAAAGGCACCAAGTCCACCAAAACGAGGGAAGAGTCGAGGAGCCCTTTTCTTTTTCGACTCTGTCTCCTTTAGCCACAGTTTCTTCCTCTTGGTGTCTGTGTGTCCTACAAAATAAAACAGAAAACATTATCATTAAATATTTAGATTTCTCTGTACTAATAAGACACCCGTTATTTAGGGATTAAAAGTAACTATCAGGTGCAACTAATGGCTTTATTCATGTTAATAATCTTTATAGATCAATTATGAGGTAATAATTCAGTTAGATCAACATTTGGGTTGCCAGGTTGTGAAAAATGAAATATGACGCTAGCACCAGCAGCTGATTAGCTTAGCTTGGCATAAAGACTGGAAACAGGGGAAACAGTTATCTCTAGACTATCCAGGGAACAAACTTTGCCTACCAGCACTACTTAAGCTCACTAATTAACACTTTATATCCTTTTTTTTTTAAATCCTTGGCAAGGCGCAGTAACTACCTGGAGTCTCTCATGGTTGGCTGATAACCTGACAGCAATGACAAGACTGCAGGAAGTTTCTGCACCTGGCCAAGAAACAGTCCAGCACATAACCCCCATAAATGTTTTTTAATTTTTACACTTTGATTTTTGTACAGATTAAACAAACAAGATCGAATGCAAGCTTTAGAGGTGCCAGGCAGGTTTTGTTACCTAACTTTTTCCCTCTTTCCCTTTCTAGCCTGTTATTAAGCTAAGCTAACCAGCTGCTGACGCTAGCTTCATATTTACTATACAGACATGAGAGAGGTATAAATCTTTTCAACTCTTGGCTAGAAGGAAAATAAGTCAGAAATAATAATTTCAGCAAAATGTCAAACTATTCCTTTAATAAAGTCAAGAGTTTATCACTTTCTTATAAGCCATCAACAAAAGTTATTAAGTTATCCATAATAAATAAATAAATAAATAAATGTTACCCCTAATAATCCCGGTGGAACAGTGGAACTATAGTTTATAGTCAGGTCTGTGCATGATCCAATTATTAGTAAACATACCAACTGCTCTGATTCTTACCAGCAAAATGAGCTGTCATGGTTGGTTGTAAACATCCAACAACATTATGTGCTATTATGGTGATCCAAGCAACATGCATGCAATCGCGCACCCAAGTTTGGTTGTGTCCCATTCTTCTTAATAGTGATTCATAAATTTACTGGTTATGATGCTTTTGTGAACTATTGATATTCTAGTTTTAACCCTTAACTAAGTAAGGTCAGTAACATGACTTCAACTGAATATTACGGGGATCCAATCCCATTGCCCACTTCACCTAGTGGTGCACAGACAGTCACCTCCTCAATGTCACCAAGACGAAGAAGCTCATCTTTGACACCCGCAATAAACACCCCTCATTGCCCCACTTCCGTCAACGGCCAGCCAGTGGAGATGATGGGGAGCTTTAAGTACTTTGGCATCATCCTGGGTAATAAACTGAGCTTTGATCATAGACATCACAGACATCCATAAAAGAGTCAAAGACTCTCTGCCATCCACAAACTTCCACCTCCACCTCCGGCTTCTTCTAGATTTATTCTATATTGAACCTGTACTGCACCACCTCCTATTCCACCATGCTCACCCTCACCAATAGAAACAAGCTCCTGAATATCACATATCTTCAAAACAATCGGTTTCTCCCAACCTGCGCTGACCATAGCACAGGACCACTGCCACCACCTCCACCAATGCTTCACCTTCCTCCCCCCTGGCAGATGTGTACAACCTAAAAAAGACGCTTTGGGCCCTCAGTTGTGAGTGCTTTAAATAGCCTGGGCACACTTTAATAGACCTGTGTTGTTTTTGTGTACAGAGTGCGTAAAGAAATTTCCTCTGTAGAGGACAATAAAAAATTATACCCACATAAAAGTTTCTTAAATGTTTGTTGTTGCTCATCGGCAGTATTTGCCCATGTCCTTTATGAGACAGCTGAATCCATAGTTGCTGACAGTTTCACCAACATCTCACACATTTCACCAGATTTCACTGATTAGTTGGATTACTATTGTTTAATGAACTGCCACACTGTATTTGACACCTTCAGAATTTTTCTAGCCATTTGAGCCGTCCATATTTGAAGCTAACAAGGTAAGTTAATAAATATACTGTGGTCCAGATGCCCAGCAGCCATTTCCCCAAAGGTCAACAGACAAACGGTCCACTGGAAGGGTCTTTATAATGAATTTAAGAGCTAAAAAATGACAAAAAAGTGTGATGTGAGAGCAGGATAAACACCAGCAACTTGGCAACCAAAATGTCTATAGAACATTAATTAACGATTAATTACCTGCTAATAAAGCCATTAGTTACAGCTTGTAAACACTTTATAAAAAGTGGGAATTATTAGAAAGTGGTGCAGATTTTTCTGACATTTAAAAAAAATCTTAGTTTCAGCCAGCAGCAGTGGTTAAAAACATAGGAGGACATGAGGACCCATATTTGAGTAGTTTGTGTCATTATCTCAGAAAGAGAATTAGGGCCTTTGTTCGCATCCCAGCAGGAAATATGCACGGTTGAATTAAAGGTCCCCTCCTTAACTAAAGAAGCTGCCATTATAAAACAGCCAGCGACTATGTGTTGCAGATAATTGCTCAGCTTTTGTGTGTGACTTCCTAACCCTGTAAAGAAAAACAGAGGGCGACCTCTGACCTCTAGTCGTTACTGCAGCATAGAACAGAGCCGCCTAATGAACACCTCTGTCCTCGGTGTTTACATCTGCCAATCAAACGTGCCACTCTCCTCATCGTCCTTTGTGTGGCCATCAGACACAAAAGCAGACAATTAGCTGCGCTTATTAAGACTCTACACTTTAAAGGAGAGCTCTGTGCGCTGGTAATTAATCAGCCCTGCAGTGGCGGGTGGGCGGACCTCTCGTTAGTCCCAGGCTCTGTAAGCCGTGCTCCTCCTCTTCCTCCGAGGGGTTTTGGGCGGAGTTCCTCAGGTAGCGCTGGTGCAGGCCGAAGCCAGGGAGCATGTTTTGTCTGCGGCGACGAAATTCTTCCTCCAATGGGTCTTCGGCTGCAACATCTATGGGTACAGGCAGAGCAGAGCAGAGTGTGAATGAATCACACCTAAACCTTCTCTTCTTGCTGTCTGGATGGATGGCCTGAGGTGTTCAAACCAACATTAAATCTTTTTCTTTTTTTCCCCCTCTATGTAGCGTCTTTGAATTTCAGCTGTTTGACACGAGATGTGTGGTGCAAAAAAAAAAAGAAAGTCATTCTGGAAGGAAAACATATTACCTAGTGATGCCCTTGGCAGTGTGAATACAATCAGACAGGAAAAAAATAGATACACACATCTATTACAGCAAGTTGAGCACAAGTGCAAAAAGGCATATTGATGTAACCAACATGAAACAACAGAGATGATATAAAACACGAAGTTGAAAGAGTCCCTAAGACGATACAGACCCCTCCTTCCTTTCAAACGCCAAACCTATATTTCATTCATATTTCATCTGCCTGACTTTATTGTGATTAGTCATGTAAATAAAATGAGATTTGGTTATTCTTTTCTCTAGGTAATTTACATTTATATTGAATTAGTGGCAGGCAGGGTATGGGGGGGGGGCTTATTATGCTGTGAGATTACAGGCAGATCTCATCGCCATTGTGTTGTGTAATTAAGGCAGTGGAGAGGAGAAGAAAGGGGGCCAGATGCTCGCCGTGCTGAACCTGGTCCCATTTAGAGGAGGATCTGCACCAGCGTTTCAAAATCCCTGGCACAGTGTGTAACAGCCCGGCCTTAAAACACATCAGGCATCATTAGAGACGTGGCAGCTTTGTTTGACATATTGCTGTATACCTGTGGGAGCACGAGCCACCTCACCATAAACAGACATAAACATAATAACAAGTATAACAAAAAAATACTCTTTTTAATCTTTAATGAATAAAGATAAACTACAGAGATCATTGTGGCTACAGTGCAACACTGTTTTTTTCTTTGCTTTATGTGACAAAGATGTACATTTTAAAGGGAGACAGCACTCTTTCAATGCTTTTAGGAGGAGCTCAAGGACGGCTGCATGTGCTCAGGTCTTAACAGAGACAAAGACATCACTGGTTTTCAATTCTCTGTGAATAGAATTCTTATTACTGCAGGACCTCCATTTTGACCCAAGTCTATTTCTTTGTCACAAATGCTTTTCGAGTGTGTTAAGGTCGAAATTGGCTGAGTATTTTCCCCATGTGTAGTTTATTTTCTTGTTGAAAACACTTAAACTTTTTGGTGATTTATGTCGCTTTAGCCCTGAGACTTGGGTTTTCTTTATTTCAGAGGGTGCAAATTAGCTTTTTAAATTGAAATACACATTCAAAAACACAGAGTTGACCCCTGTGAGGAGAGACCAGCGCCCAGTGGACCAGCAGAAACAGGACAATTGGTGGCTTTACTCCCAAGGCTGCTGCTACCCGTTCTCTATCCATCTTTGGAAAAACAACAAATCCCAACTTGCATTTGTCATCTGATCCTATCAAGTGAAGTAAAACAGCTGGATTAAGACAACATGTGTGGCTCCAAGGTTGAGCGTTTTGTTCCAAGGCTCCTTTGCTCCAGAGGATCAATATTTGCATCTATTATGGACCCTGGCTACCTGGTTGATTAAGATTCCTTCCGCTATCAAGACGCATAATCTATCATTGGTTAATTAATTCAAACAAAAACAATATCAAAGAGCAGCGATGATAATGAGATCTTTCAATGCTCGTGAAAGAGGCCTTTCATTTTCTGGACTTAATTTGAAACGCGGTTGGGCTCCTGGATGCTTTCATTTGCCGCTATTGTCTTGGAGTCCCTGTCATTTGTCTCGGGGCTAAACACTTCTGTAAAACACACTGTTCAGACTGCAGTAGCCTGCAGAAGCGTGTACTCAGTCACAAACACATGGGTTAACGCCTTAACACACACAGACACAAAATCTGTGTGTGTGTGTGTGTGTGACAGACAAAAGGAGCCTCACTTGCAGCAGGCTGGAGCCTAAAGCCTAAAATAAATCACTGTTCAGGAGGAGGCTAACCCTACATGACAACTACAACTGTGGACCAGATTATTTTCAACAGTCCACCTTCCCCCGGCTCAAGACATGTGGTGTCGTGCTGATGTGACTCTGCGGATGAGATACAGTCTGTGTCCTTGTGCAAACACAGTCAAAGAGAAACTGGCAGCTTATCTTTGCCATCGTTCATAAACTGGCCAACAGCTCTGGGACAATTCGATGTTTCATGCTAAGCTGTCAAGCAGACGGGGCTGGAAGGAGAGGAGAGGGGGGTTAAAACCGGATGCTGCCTTCTGCCGACAGGAAGCCATCTTTCATAGCGTGGGGAAACTCGAGGACAGGAAATCACAGTATTGTGTGTCATATTGGGAAGAGCCAGCAAGACTTTACTTCTAACAAGAAACACAGAGCCAATTTTATCAAACCACAACTAATAAAGAGGGTACTGACGATTAAATGTGAATATTGATGATTAAACAGAGGAAATTAAAGTTTTCACATTAAAAATCAATAAAAGAAAAATAATGTTCATATGAGTATGTCACATGTTGCCCCAGTCATCCTACTCATCACTATCTGGTTTCTTCTGTTTTTGTGATTCCTGTTGAAGAAATTAAGTCATGCTGTCTTTTGTATACAAACAGTGTCACCTAGTGGCCACATGCGGGTCCAACTTCAAATTCAATTGTCTGAGAAATTGTTGCAATTCTTCTTGTTTCAGGGATATAACTTTACTACTTATTATACATGATTTATATTTTAGTTTTCATATTTTCTATGCTGTATATGTCTTCTAAAGCAGTGGTCCTCAACCTAGAGATAGAGTTCCCTACATAGGGTCGGGAGATTAATATAGTGGGATCCTGGGATGATCGCCCTGATAGCAAATAAGAAAAAAGTTAAAAAGCAAAAATATGCAGACTTTTGTATATTCTTTGCTTCTCTTTGGCAAAATATTGTAGTTTGATCCAGTGGGGGAAGACATACTCAGAGTATATGTACATAAGTATTAGCATCAAAATGTGGCTCAATTCAGAATAATATAATATATTATATCACTAGATTATATTAGTGATGCATTAATATGTACATCTCTTTAATGTTGCAGCTGGTGACGTTAATTTTAACTACTTTATATAGTGATGGATAGCTTAACCTATCTAATACATCATAATTTATCAGTTGATTTGTATTTTTTTTTTTATTAATTATCTGAATCTACATAGTAGCCTAACAAGTACAAAAATAGTTACAGAACAATATAAAGTCCAAGTAAAAAGGCCAATATTGGCACCCAAAATTCAGTGGTGGACCAGTGTCAAGTAGCCTAGCATGAATACAAATACTCAAGTAAAGCGCCTCAGAATTACTTACTTGAATCAATGTACTTTATTAGATTCTACCACTGGTTTTTAGACTGCAAAGAGAAAAACGGTTTTACCTCATCAGGCCTGTAAAAGTTAGGATATCAAAATTAAATAATCTGAGATGTGAAAATCAGTTAACTCATGGACTCCATGACAGTCTTATACTTCCTGTTTACATCCTCCAAATTTTGGGAACTGTAGGTCCAAAAAGCCAGATTATTCCTCAAATAAAACAAAGACAAACAATAACAAAAATGACAAAATCCGTTAATGTTATAACTTGTACTTCTAGCATAAATCTGTGTTGATCCAGGAGAGGGAGCTATTGCACCATAAATATAATTCGTCCTGACCCTGCAACACCTATTCAACTTCCTGTACTCCACATTATGATTTCTATGGAATAATGTTATCGTGTAAACTCTGAGTTTTACAGGAGTAGTAATTCGTGCACAACATCTATCCCTCATTTACTCATCACATGCACAGAGAGAGAGAGAGGACTGTGAAAGATCGGAGCGACAAAGCAGGGAGAGCTTTCTATGTAATAAAAAGAATCATTAAATTCTATATTCCAATTTAAATCTGGCTAAAAATGTTCCAATTTGTACTACACCAAATAATCTGTGCAGAGCAGTGCTCTGGGGAATACCCCCTCTTACTAAAAATACAAACGATACATTTTACAATCACTTAAAATAAATTAACCCCCAGACATACCATCTCAAAGCCCTAACATGCCAGGAGCTGAAACCAGGGGAGAGTCCCCTCAGCCAGCTGGTCCTGAGGCTCTCTGCAGAAACATGTCTCCAACAGCGTCAGGACAGCAACGCCAACTCAAGGAGACCAAACCAAATTATCAATAAGCAAAAAGTGTGTGCACACATATTTCTTTGACAGTGTAAATGGTGCTGTAGTTCTTTTTTTTGCTACAGTATAAGAGCACTGACACTACTTACTGTCTATCCCACAGAGACATGCTGCACATTCTTGCAATGTTAATCATGGTCCACATCAGATAAAATTCTGGAGGGTGGATTTCTGGATTGCAAGACTCAGGATGGAGGACATTTCTACAGATGGAACAACAACAGTCTTAATTAT
This sequence comes from Micropterus dolomieu, assembly GCF_021292245.1. NCBI lineage: Eukaryota > Metazoa > Chordata > Actinopteri > Centrarchiformes > Centrarchidae > Micropterus > Micropterus dolomieu. The sequence goes on along the minus strand of NC_060150.1, from coordinate 38,334,940 downwards.
AACTGAAGTTATAATCCTTGGCATTTTTTCAGCAATAGCCATTCATATTATTATTTACATTCTGTAATCCCCTTTCTACATAGCAGTTTTCAATGGCAGAGTCTGGATTTGGATTCAAATTGCCTGGAAATTAGCCTACCAGAGCACAATAAAATGTCCTGAACTAAGAACTGTGTCGACAACATACAGACTGAGTGAACACAGCCTGGCCATAGAAAAAGGTAGCCACAGACAGAGCTGGCTACCAGTAGAGACTCTAAGGACAGGTAGACAGAGCTGCATGCTCTAACCTTAAGCCCTAAATATAACACATTAAGAGAAAAACGCTTTGCAAACATTTCCCAAATATACCATGAATTCAAATTTAAATCAGACACAGAAACTCCCAAAGGCCCAAATCACAAATCATTACAGCAAAATCTCCTCATGCCACGAATTGAGGACAACCAGTGGAAACTTGTTTGTTCATTGTTCTTGGAAAAATGCGACAAGACATATTTTCAGTGTAGGATATGCTTGGTTTTTAGTTTTTTTCTCTTTCTTCTGATTTAAAAATTTTATTTCATTGTTTTTATATATGTGTGTGTTTGTGTGAATTTGTGCTTTGGCAACATTGTTTACTTAAACATTCATGCCAATAAAGCTGATTGAAGAAAGAGGGAGGAAGAGAGAGAGTATTCAGGCCCTGTAAGCAATGGCGATTGGCGCAGGGCTGCTGTGTCACCTAGCAACAGGACTGCGCATGCGCAAACGCAGGTTCAATTAGAAGTGCTGAAAAATAAATCGAACGAACAAAACAAACAAAAGCCATACAGGGGAAGACATAGCCTGCACAGCACCTAAACACACACTGGCAACAAACTGTGCATTCATTGTAATATTAAATACCCTAACTGAAAACCGCATCAGTCATGTTGTTAACACTGGAGTACACCTCACCCTGCCCTTTTTTCCCCCTTCAGTTTCCCAACCCTGACTTGTCTCGCTCAAAAACATGCAGTGAGGCTTGTGTAAATAAATGAGCCCGGAGCACATTCCTCAAGAAACATACACACTCATCTCTGTACACAGTTACCTCTGAGCCAGCTGCAAACATATTCACTGTGAATGTGAGCCTATCATGCCCAATGTTTCATAGGAGACCGAGTTAGATACGTTTTCATTAATTATTTTTCAGCCAGGACGTGAGGCTTTTTTTTTTTTTTAGCATAGATGACAAGATGAGCAGTTGTTTTAATCTTCCATAGCTTGGCTCGGCGTCTCTGCAGATTCTGTTCGAGGGCTTATTCAAAACAGGTACGTTATCAGCACTTTTATAAGCTCATAAAAATGGCCAGAGGTGCGAATATAGAATTGAAGCCTGAGGAAGTGGGTGTTGTTTCATTCTCACCTGGTCTGTAAGGGTAAAGCATACCTACCACACTGAAAAGAAAACACTTCAGGGTTTGATGATATTTCTGCTGAAAAGAAAATGTTTCCTCATGATCTCTTAGATAAATGGTACACAGGATTATTATAGTGAAAGGCCCCCCACGCACACACATTAATGTCGGCGACCAAGCCCTCGTGTGAGTCACCAACAACGAAACTGAGGCATTAGTAGGTTACAATAATGCACACGGTGAGCTGTTTGATGGGTGAGTGTGCAGAAGAAGCAGCCGCTGTGGTTTCCTTCATGTGTGAAGCAGGTTTAAAACGTGATCAGGCACAAGCATGCGCACGCGCGCACACACACACACACACACACACACATCTCAAAACATCCAGGAAGGGTGAGATGACAAAAAGCCACTCAAGCCAAAAAGAAACATCACACAAGACACCAGGTGACTGCAGCAGCTTTTCCATGACGTTACACAAACTGAAGTTTCACAGAGGTTTATTGACCAAATCTGAACTCTTTATTTAGTTTTTTTCTTTTGTCTTTTTACAAAGAATGAAAAGTCCCCTGTCTGTCCGGTAACAGTGTAAGGTGTTATGTGGGCTAGGTTCTTGGGTTGAGTTGCTGACACAGTTACAGTGAAACTACAAAGCAGCCTCCTGGAATCAGCAATCATGCATAAACAAACAAAACACACTTTGGTATTCTCAAATACACAAACAAATGCAAAAGTAAGAAAAATGCAAGTTATTATAATTAATTTATTAATCATCTATGTCATTTATAGTACACACGCGTGAACATGGTAACAGCTAACAGGTTAGCGAGGTGAAGTTAAAGACATTAGGGCAAAGTGGTTAAAGCTTTTATCATTCACTTGTTAAATGGTCCAATGAAAAGAGCAAAAATGACATGCGCAAGTCTAAATGTACAGCATCTTGTTCCTGCTACAATTAGAAAGACAATATCCACCCCAAAAGAAAAATAACCTATAGCATGTACTCAGCTCTGAGCATGTGGTAGAAATAAAAAGTACAATTTGATTATTTTAGTAAACAAAAACATAAATTCCAGCAAAATGGTCCCCCTATAATAATGGAATAAATACAAATATACAAATACTGTGAACATCTCTCTCGCCTCCTTCGCAGCTAAGATAAAAATGAGAAAATTGTTCGTCGGGATGAGATGCAGGAGGACAGAGAGAGGAGAGATCAGCCGCCGGTAGCAACCATAGTCACTGGGCGAGTTTTTCCAGGTGTGAAAACTGCATGTTGGTGAAATTTTTTGTGGCGAGATAATTACTTGTTATCCAGTCTTAGGAGCTGCTCCTTACCATTAACTGTTAGAGATTTTAACTGACCGTCCTCCTCCACTTCCACCCGCTCCTGGCCATTCTCCACAATCCTGTTACAAACACAAAAAGCAGACAAGGTTCTTCAGAGATGAGGAAGTCAGGGTGGTAAAGAGGACTTACATATGCCCTTTTCTTGCAGAGAGTTGGATGAAGATTGATACTACTCCCATGTCTGCACAGTAAATGTGAAGCTACAGCCAGCAGATGTTCGTTTTTACTCCCCTCGTGAGTTAGCTTCATACATTTTGGTCGGTTTTTATATTTTACTGCTTTAGATGGAAAAGGAAGAGGCATTTAGGAGTGGAGACAGCACCAGGGTTAAGGAGTCAAACTACAGGTTTAGCAAAGCTCTTCTTCTGTCTGTAGAGGCTTCACACAGATCACCAACTATAACCCTAATGCCTAGTGCAGACTACACACTTGGCCAGACTAGCCGATTCCCCTGTTTCCAGTCTTTATGCTAAGCTAAGCTAACCGTCGGCAGGCTGTAGCTTCATATTTACCGTACAGGCATGACAGTGGAATTGACCTTCTCATCTCTCTTAGCAAGAAAGAAAATAGGTTTGACATTTAAATACCGTTTTGTAGTAATTTTTCTGCCGTTGATGACCTTGGTGGAGGTCGACACAGATCTGAAGTTACCCATTCCTCCTCCCCCACCGCCAAAAGATGAAGAGGAGAAGGAAGTGAACCCTCCTCCACCCATGTCTCCAAATGAGTTAAAACCTAGAAGAAGAGCACATGTTCAAGACAAACCTTAGTCAAAAATCATCATAAATTCATAATGCATCCAGTACTATATGTGGAGTTACGCACCTGAATCGAACCCTGAGAAACCAGGCCCAAATGCTGGAAAACCCCCAAAACCAAAACGCGGTCCCCCCATCCTGCTTCGGCTTGCGCCCCTCTGGCGACTGCGACCGAAGAAATCCTCAAAGGGGTCGTCAGCTGTGGAGGGAAATGTAATACAAATTAGAAATTGTGAATGAGAACCTGAGAAGCAACTTTAAACCAGCGTCTAAACAAATATTTGGGTCACTTGGAAGTAGCTATAAAGAGAAAGAAGCTATAAACACAACACTGACGTATTATTACAGGTTTGTAATTTATGGGACAATCTAAACTGTCAAAGTGCCCACCTCTAATTCTCATGTAAAACCCTGTGGACATGCTACTAATTGCACGCTGCCAATCTGGGTCAGCCCAGCAGGATAAGGCTGGATCACTGGCACCATTTGCTGAAAGGTTCCTCCCTCAACCTTGAATGTACAGAGGCAGCAACAAGAAAGCTTCACTTGTTCCCTCCGACAGAAAGCTTAAAATAAAAGTGTTGTAACTGCGTTATTGTGCATTAACTTAGAAGAAGACATTAGAGGGGACAGCTGTGCTCTTACAATGTTGTCAGTAAGACAGGAGACATCAGTGGAAGAAAGACAGGCTACATTGGAATTCTGGTTTAATTTTTTTGTACATGATTGGTGTTCACAAAGAGATAGGAGGAAAGTTAAGGTAAAGCGCTCTCACGCTTCTGTGCTCTGAGAGAACATTCAAAGACCTGTCAAGCACAAAGACTGAGATTAAATCAGTGAAGAATGTGCCATACATACATAACGTTTAACAGTGTCGTTGAGTTTTCAGTATGTGCAAATACACCATAATGTACAAAAGCTGAGAAAAACATTAACTGTTCAAATCAAACTATGACAAGTCCAATTATGGGAGCTGACCTGGGAGATATTTATATTGCTGCAGTATGTCCAACAAAAAGTGTGTATATAAAGCTTGTTGATATATCCGTCTTATCTACTTCTTCACATGTTCATTTGAGAATGAGTGTGTGCTGTTCTTGGCAGACGACTAAGCCCTCGTCATTGTGTGAACCCGTATTTGTCTCAACAGCGCGCACACCCCCACCCATTCTGTTTGAGTGACAGATCCACCGGGCCAGCTGCTGCTCACCAAGACAAGCGGCTGGACAAGCACTGGCGGCTAGAGGCGGTGTGAGATTTTTTTTTTAAAAAACATATCTGGACCCTCTTTCTATAGCTGCCATGCGGAGGAAAGTCAAGAAAACCAAACTAGTTTGTTACAGAAGTCTATCCAAGGAAAAACACTTAATATAGAGATGAAACACACCTGACACGATGGATGTTTTGGCATATCCTGCTGCATACCAATCAAGCATAATAAAGGTTGTCCCAAGTCAAAATAGAACTTGAACTTTACTCTCCAGGCTTTTTTTAAACAGTCCTTGTTTACTGAAGAGAGTAAACAGCAACAGCTGTGCTCCACCACTTTCTCGTATGTTAATAAATACAACAGTAATACATGTCAGAGTCATGAAGGAAGTTTGTACAAACTAGGTGATATAAGAGTTGATGAGTTGGCTTTTTAAGCATCGTTTCTAATAACTTGTACATTAATTTACATTTTTTCAATAAGTTTATGTTATACACCCACGCTCGAGTGCTCGCATCGTCCCATGTTTCACATGTGTTCTGACACACAGAGACGGACGACGCACACACACTTGGCGTTATTACATCTGCTTTTGTTTTAATACGGAAGCTATTTTTGAAAGCATTCCAGTTGAGTGATGTAGACGCTCAAATCCATCCTGTCTGCGTCTGAACTCCATATTTAGAGCTACACGGGGTGAACTACACATGCCTTCCAATCAGCCTTTTGCTCAACCCAGACAGCCGTGGATAGGGGCTAAACTCCTACAACTATACTTTATACAACACTTCTAATACAATCAACTGTTAGGCACTATGAGAAACTCACTAAAACCAACAGCCAGTGGTCAGCAGTACAACAGCTTTCAAGGGGTTTTATAAAAACCAAACAGCTGCCATCATTTTCACTCGTAAGGAAAATGCAGAGAGATGTAGTGGACAAAAGCGATGAATGTCTATTGAGAATATTTTATCTTTCTTGTCCACACATGTGGAAATCTGTCTTTGGCTTCACAGGCTGGTTATATTAAGAGTAACTGCTTTGAAACAATCACTAAGAAGTGGCTGCAGAAATGTGTCCACAGCGGTCAAAATGTTTTGAAACGAGTCAAATTCATATTGCAACAAACTAAGATGTAGGGCTACCACTGTTGATTATTTTTATTATTGATGAATCTCTATAATTTTCTCAATTAAAAGACTGACTGATTAATCTATAAATCATCAGGGGGGAAAAATGCAAATCACAATTTCCCAAAGCGATGTCTTCAAATTGCTTGTTTACTTAAAGTAACCCAATCATAATTAGTTTCTCACATGGGAAAAGCACTAAATCCTCACAACTGAGACGATTTTTTTTATTTTGCAAAAAAAACAAAACACATAGCCTGTTAATCGAATATCAAAATAGTTGCAAGGTAGTTTTTTTGAAGGAAAAAAATGCAGATGAAATGGTTCACCTGCTGTTTGTTAACTCAACATGTACTTGAAATTTCTCATACTACTTTAGGTTAACTAAGCTGGCTGTGTTTATTTATATCTGTATGTGTAGATGTATTTATGTGTTTCATCTTTTTAATATACTTTTTTTTCCTTTTTACTGAGGGTTAGGGTTAGGGGTTACCACTACCTGAAAATGATTCTGTAATTACTGTATGATGCTTTTGAATTGATGATAAGGATAAGATGATTAAAGAGTTTTTTTAAATAGAGTAAATTAAGTGGTCTAAATGTGGTTAACAGATGAGGGCTGCATAATGAAGCTGAGGTCGTCATTCAGCAGAGATACTCGGTGTGTTTCCAACAGGTGACATTTAGTGTCAGATGACCTCCCGAGGTGAACAGTGCTTAGAGTATTGGAGATGCACATTACAGTGCTGTAGGGGATTAACACGAGGCTTTACAGAAGGTTTTCTGGGTCTAATGCTCTATCTTCAACATTTCTACACAGTAGGAGCTGCTAGCTAACTGTTAACAGGGAAAACTAATTAGGAAATAGAAATATCAGTGTTTTGTATTCTATAAAACTGGCACCTACAGGATGTTCTCCTTCTCTCCCCATCTCTCTTGAGCCTCCCCAGGTCATCTGTGTATATTTCAGACCAGATAAAATTATGCAGCTAATAATAGCCACTGCCTCCTTCCCACTCTTATGACTCTCTCCAGTCCCTCTTTCGTCCAACTCATTGAAAAAAAGAAATCACATGAGTGCCTCGCCAGAAAAACAAATGGACTTACCAAATAAATCTGCAAATGGATCTCTGCCACCAAAGAATTCCCTGAAAACGTCCTCGGGATTACGGAATGTGAAGCCGCCACCGCCGCCAAAGTGATCGTAATGGCCTCCTTTAAAACATTAAACAACAATAAAGCTCATACACTATATAAGTCATAAAAAATACCAAGCTTTTCATCATGTACTTCATGTACTTCATCAGAATAAATAACCATTAATATTTTACCCTTGGTGACTACATTATCTTCAGTACAGCGTAGGTACATTACGTCTACAGAGACTAGCTAGAGAATAGCTTATTTTTAATCGTCATTTCTTATTTTTTTGAAAGTCATCTCCTTACCTCCTCCTCCTCCTCCTCCTCCTGAAAGGCCTTCTTTGCCGAATCGGTCATAAGTATTCCTCTTATTTTCTGTTGTGGGAAGAGTAGGACTTTAGATAAGACTGAGAAACATCCCACCCTGTTGTGTTTTAAACCTCAGTTTGGGTCACGAAAGTCTTCATATTCCATCTGATTGCATCGCATTAAACCATTATCTTATAGTGATCAAAAACATTTCCAATTCACAGCTAACTGATATGTTTTATGCATTTAACTCATCAGTGCGACCATCTGCATGTGGACTTATATGCTGCTGTTAAAGCTATTTATGACATCAAATGACATCAAGTGAAAGTAAACCTAAACCCACCACACTAAAACTTTGCACAAGACCTACACACGACTGCATTAACATTCCTGACATTGCGCACCGCAAATCCCAACAATACCTGCTTCTTGTGACTGGTGGGAACATTACTGCCACTAATGAAATGAAAATGTTAATACAGGCATCTGTTGTGTTTTCAAATCAACACTGAATGACATGAATTCCAGAAGCTAAACTCTCATATTTACAGCAATATTGTGGTTATTACATCCCCTTAAGAAACAGAAAACATGACTTATGAAAGTATTCCCCTGCTTGGCACAATAAATTCACATCTAATGCAGTTCTGTTACGGACTTTAATTTGTCCTCCTAAACTATGAAAAACTGTATTAAGTTTTAGATAGTGAAGAGACAGATACTGAACCCCAAATTGCTCTGTAAATGTGTATGAATGCGTGTGAATGTGATGTTGTGTAAAGCTCTTTGTGTGGTCAGCAAGACTAGAAGAGCGCCACATAGCGGATTTTCTCCTTCTGCAGAAAAACCTTACCATCAGAGAGAACTTCATATGCCTCTGAAAGCTCTTTGAACCTTCTCTCTGCTTCGTCCTTGTTATCTGGGTTCTTGTCTGGATGCCATTTCAATGCCAATTTTCTGTAACTGAGACACAAATGCCATACAGTTGAAATACAGACATGGACATCAAAATAAAGACAAACACACAACGTATGCCAAAGGCAAATAGTCAGTTCGTAATACATAAATGAGAGGTAGAAAATGTATAAGAGACGTTCCCCTATCCCAAACACATATCCACATGAAAGTCCCTCTGTGCGGACACACAAGTATAAGCATACACTCGCTGTCCTTCTCCCCACCCATGCAGAAATAACAAAGACAGCCTGTACTCCACTGACGTGCAGCGCAGGCTCTCAAAGCGGCTTACGCTGCATCAGCTGTTTGTTTCGAGGCCCAGCAGCCACACTGGCAGCGGACACACAGATGCTGTGGATCAGACTAAGGACTGAGAGTCAGCTAGCAAAAAGGCTGAACACAATCCAGGGATTTGCTCCCTTATGGATCTATAGTGAATAGTACTCTGTAGTCGACATCTTTGTTGTAATCTGTGACATAGTTTCGTCAATGGTCAACCAGCCAGACTATGTTGAACAATGTTCTTTGTGGTCAGAAGCCTGTATGTTCAGTAGTAAAAGCAACAGCAGCCATTATCTTCATCTGAATACTCAGGTCAAAGGTCTCCGAGGACACTATTAGCTCTTCTTCTCTTTGCTGCCATTTCATACCCATGTTCGCATCACATGGGATGGATGGCAGAGATAAACATTATAACACGTCAACATAGGAATCTCTATGTTGACGTGTTATAATGTTTAATTACATTTAACGACAATCTTTGGCTGATGTGAGTCATCAATATTTGTTTGGTTTTCAGGCACTTCCGTAGTAGTAAGTGCCAAGTCCGACATTCAAAGATACATAGTAATTATGGCTTGTATGTTGATGTTAACACTATTATCAAGTTGGAAACTCATAATGACGATAACTGTGCTTTGAGCTAAATGCTAACATCATTATGCTACCATGCACACAATGGCTAACATACTCATGTTTAGCAGGTATAATGTTAACCATAGTCACCATATTAGTTTACCTTGTTACCATGCAAACATTTGCTAATTAGCACTAAATGTACAATTGAGGCTGATCTATATAAGTATAATATAGTATGGCAAGTACAGTCAAAAACCAAAGTATTGGACTAATTAAAATGTGGCCTGAAGATGGCACCATATGAAAAGTTATGGGATCGCCAAAGTTATTACAATTTATCCTGATGTGGAAATTAATGTCTGTACCAAATTTCATGACAATCCGTCCAATAGACGTGGAGACGTTTCACTCAGAACCACAAAAAGTCAACCTGCTGGTGCTGCACGAAAAGTCAGAATGTCTATTTCCAATCCATTCATAAGATGTTCAAATTTTTCACAAGATTAGGGGAAAAAATTTATCTGCTGGTGGTGCTAGATGAAAAGTCAAGGGGTCATCCATTTCATTAGGAGTCGTCCTCTGGGCATCATGAATATCTGCACCAAATTTCATGGCAATGCATCCAACAGTTGTGGAGATATTCAGTGTGGACCAAAGTGGTGGACTGACCGATTGACATTGCCATCCCCAGAGCCAAGCTGCTAGCATGTCAAACAATTCAATCAGAGATTAAGAGCTGAGGTTACAGGCTAAAGATATGACTTATTGATTGGTGTCAGCCAAGGTAACTTTTGACTTTGGCAGCCAACAATTGGGTGCATAGAGATAACAGTCTCTCAGCCTTTGCTATCTTTCTATGCTGGATTCTTGGCTAATTGGATACTCTCATGATGGTTGATTTGATCAGCAATAGAAAGTGATGTTTACAGCTGTACCAAATGTCATTTACATTCAAAGATTTTATTGAGGTTTTCTCATGTTTTATGACAATTTTATCAATCCTACACAGCCCCCCCTGGAATCCAATTCTACAAATCGTATAGTACTAATAATATTAGTGTAGCCTAATCTTTATCAGCAGAGATTATCGCTAACAGTTATGTGTAGTTATGAGACCTCAATCAGACAACATTTTTATAGGTATCAACCAATAGTACCATTTCTGTCCTTAACATTTAATAGACACTTCAATTCACAGGAAACTCTTTTCTTGTTAAAACAAAAAGTGTTAGTCAGAAACTGTTCAGTAGGCAGCTGTGTGAGGTGGGTGAGTGTTAGGGGAAGGTATTTGACATCAGCAAGGTTACAGGAAGAAGAGTGGAAACTTTCTGCATTGCCATCTCTCTGCTCTCTCTCTCTCCTTGTGTCAGTTTATACAGCTAGATATAGATGCGGATATAATTAACCTATTACATCCTTCTGACTGGCCAGGATCTAACAACAACAACACCAGGGGGAAAAAGAGCAGAAAACATGCTTACGCTTTTTTGATGTCCTCTTGGGTTGCATTTTTCTGGACTCCTAATATCTGGTAGTACTCCACCATGGCTCTGTCTGTGAGTTTGTACCTGCTGTTCTGTGTGAGGGTCCTCTGAGTGGCCTCTGTGGGAAGAAAGTTGTGTTAAGACATATTAGCTTGGAGAGATATAGCCCAACAAACTTCAACTGAGTGTAGCCAAGTGTGATGGTTGAGAAACCTCCCTTCCAGACCTGAGGGGTAAATCTATAAAGGAGAGGGAGCAGGCAACGGCATTAAACAGGGTGCCAATACCCAACAATGTAATCAACTGCACTGAAATAGAGATGCAGGGAGGAGGACAGCTAAGCTAATACAAGCCAAGCAAAATTACATAATAAGCGAGTGATCATCCCTCACCCTGAGGCTGTTAAGAGAGAAAATGTGAATCATGTTTTGCTTTTGAAATTTGGAGATAGCTATAAAGACCATGAAGCATTTTTCCAACCGTGACATAATGGTGAAGTTATGAAGCTTAGCCACTCAGAAAACCAGATAGAACATGTCTGATGAATAAGTATCAGAAGACATTCAAGTCATCTAGTTTTAGATTTCCAATTTTTGGATCGAAGACACAGTAACGTGGCCTAAAATATCATTGTCATCAGAGTCATGCACTCCAAATCTCTTCCGCACTCTGTACCATACTGGCAAGTACTGAGTCTCGATCAAGAGATACATACAAAGACATATCAAACTACTAAAAGCAGCAGAGATTTGGATAAGCTTCATGGTGTAAAACACACTCTCTGATGAAGAAAGAGAAAACACAGACAAATATGATAAGACGAATATCACTTATTAAGTTGCCAAAATGTCAGTGGCTATTCATCCTCCAGTTGTGAGTTTACTAAATCCTCCCACATAATGTAAGCTTCAATCATTAGCATGTCTAGCTAACTAGCTTACTACATAAAGACATAACCTAGTGTGCATTTGAAAATGAAAAGCTTGACTAAGGAAGTTTGGGGCCTTGGGAGCAGCAAATTGTAACCTTTAATAACCTATTTCTAAAGTTACAGTATTTTTAAACATAACCATCTCTAGACTAATACCTAGATATAAACATACCATAATCATCTATGGCAGCCTATGCCCATTCACAGTGTAAATTAATTGCGTTACTGTCAAGTCACAGTGGACAACATCACTTTTCTAAACCAAATATAGTCTTTAGCTGCCACCATCTTCGTGTGTCCAATGAAGGCTATCCATGTCAGTTAATAATAACCTTAATAATATTTTCCCTCTAGGTTCTGCCCTCTGTTTAGTTTGTTCAGTAATATTGTGCATAATCCACCGATGTGATGTGCAACACACTCTGTGGGAAGCAAGTTTTTATATATTTTTTGTTAATAAGAAGATAAGACTTCCCCATTAGCATCACTTTGCTGTGGGTGGGACTTAAACACAGTATGTCAAAAGTTCTCTTTCAACGCCGATGCAAGGAGAGCAGGCTCTGGATTTCAGGCTCTGCTCTGTGGCCTGCATTAAGAGGAGCTAAGTGGGAGATCTGTTTCGTCTCTCAGATTAAAGCTACACAGTTTAAAGGTTAATCTCTGTGTGTTTTGGCTCAGCAAATCTCTCTTAACAAATCTTAGACAGAAATCTATGACACAAAATATTTACCATACATAACAACTCATACCCAAAGTTGCCACATTTAAGTAGACCTCAAACCTTAAAACATCTCTGCAAATATTTGTCTTTCTCAGACAGGCAAAATTACTTATCAGGCGGCAACGGGCCAACTAAAATAATGAGGAAAATGCCAAGCAAACCCACAGTGGACCATAAATTATCAAGAGAAATCTTAGCAATCGCACAAAAAAATTATAAACAAACCAGTGAGGACTACATTCACTGGGAGTTCACTGTGTCCTGGTTGTTTGCTATTTATAACCAGTGGCCTTTGCCATTAGATTGTCTTTGTGTGTGTTATGAGCATGTGGGGGTGTTGGGGTATTTTGGCACATGGCAGTGCCAGTGAGTGACTCCTGGTTGGGACATGGCACAGGCACTAAACTCCTCTCTTTCAGATGCATGAGTCAGGCGGTAACTCCCTCTGACAATTCATTACACAGCTAGCTCTTTTTCGGTTGAATTTCCCATTAACTGATTTGAAATAATGTCCTTTCTATCTCCACCTCCCAGTATAGACCAAAGTATAAATATAAGAGATACGACCCAGAAAGTCATCGTTTTCCTCTGGGGTTTTCTAAAAACCAAACAAATGTCTTGACTCATATCAAATGTTTCTTCTTTTATCGCCCTTACTACAGCCTTCACCGACCCACTCCCCGGTCACCAGTCCCCCACGGCAGTCGGGAGCATAGACTTTATATAAAAAGGTTGGGAGTTATGGACACTAGTGCCTGCTAGTTCTGTGTCTATGTATGTGTGTCCATGCAAGTACTATGTGCAGGTTTATGCCTTGTGGTAGCTTTACACAGCTAACCCACATCTGATGGATTCCTAATTTGCCCTGCCTCTGTGTGAGCAACAGATGTGGGTCAGTCAATCCCATGATGCCTCAGTGAACCAGAGGTGATGGTTATAAAAGTTCAGACAGAAGAAGTACTTCAGCACTAGGAGGACTCAACTGAATAATAAAGTTTACGAAGACATAGGTGGTCTAAATTCTTTTTAATTAGTGGACAGACAACGAAAACAGATGGAGAAGCATCTTTTTGCTGTTTTACCATAATTTTGACAATAGATTTGTGCTGTGCAGAACCCCTGAACAAATTGTCTTCATAATTATATATATTTTATTTCTTTTTTGCAAATTGACTGTGGGAACAGCTGTTCCCATTATCATTTGAACATTTAAGGATTTTCCCATTAAGAGGAAATTACAGTGATTATTGATTACTATCGTGGTTGTCTACAAGGATCTCCATCTGTTTCACTGTTGTTGAGAAGCTGGTTGTAATGAAAGCCTCAAAGTATCTTGGATTTTGAAGTGAAGGTAAGACAAAGCATGAAACTGACAGCCAGTTATGTGCAGCAGCAGGTGAGTAATGTTATCACACTGTGGTTGTAAAGACAGAGCTGTTCCACAAAGCGACTCTCTAAAGTTACAGTACAGGTTGATCTTGAATCTGACATATGGCCACAAGTACACACACTGAAAAGAATGCTACTGAAATATAAGCAGCCAAAGTGAAAGCTCTATGCAGGGCAGATGGACTTGTTTTACAGGAAGTGATGAAGAGGTAGAAACTTCAGTGATACCACCCATGTTGGCGGAAGCCAGCTGTGGTGAGCAACGTGTGAGGATCTCTGCCCCACCACCTAACATTTGACAGGTGTACTGAGGACGACGGACTGCAAGTGTACCTCAGGGCAGAACTTCATAGAGGGTGTACATCACCCAGTTGGCTTTGAAATGGGCGATTCACAGGAGCAACGGGTGGAGGATATAAGGGGAAAGCAACTCCAAAATTGACAGGTAGATGGATCGAAAGACTTGGGAGGTATTTACTTGTAGGTTAGTTTGTCAGCGAAGAAAGGCTACTGCTAAAAGCTCCCGCCTGTGTACCAGCTGCTGGAAAAGTTAAGGGGGTTACCGTGTTGTTGCGTTGTAGATGATGTCAGGCAATTTCATGCAGTGCCACCCGCCTACATTGAGGGTGTACACTACAATACATCAGATCAATATAGAATCATCAGGATTTCTAAATACCCTTATACCATAATACTGTGATACTGCCCAAGCCTATATTAAATTTAAAAAAAGGTTGAAAGAAGACGACCCTTAAGACCTTATTAAACAAGTGATCATTTGCCGAAGTCTACAGCAATGGTTTGAGCTTGGTACTTTTTATGAAGCGCTGACTCTGTAGGAATCTAAACAGGATTTGAGCAAACACTTCCAGACAAGTTGAGCAGCAGGGGATTACAACAACATCTGTCCAAGTTGTTCTTTTTTCAGCTGTGCCGTACTGATGTGCCAAATGAATATTGTGTAACAGTAGATAAATGAGACTAAAAGCCAAATTCTTGCAATGGAGACAAGATACATGAGTAAAACCAAAGGATGTTTAATGTACAAACCACTATTCCCAATGCAAAATATATAATACCATAAAAAGGAGAGATATGATGATATTTGGTTTCTTAATGCAGAGCTTTATTCATTTTAATGTGAGTCTACTCTAGGCTATATTATTTAGGAGAACATAAATAAATAAATACATAATAAAAATGAATACTGGATTAGTCTCTCCAGAAACTCAATACGATACGATACAGATCAGGACTGGAGGGCTTCAACGTGACTAGCATTTCCAGAACAATGACAGCCATCACACATTATTAGCGCTGCAATTATGGCTTGCAACTGAAATAAGCAACACAATGTCAGTATCAGAAGATAAAGAGGGTGTGGGCTCATAAAAGGTAAATCAGTGTTGCAAAAGCTTTCACAATTTCCATGTGCACAGCAACTGCCCAGTTAATTACCTGCAAAGCAGCTCTAGGTTTTATCTCTGATTAGACTTCCATAGAGCTCTTTTGTTTTAGAACCAATTTTCCCCTCTGCTTTTCTTTTTTAGAATAATTAACTGCAAACCCAATCTCATACTGTTACAAACTGAACACTGAGTACACAGTTACCCCCTCTGTGACTGCAATCAAAAAGAGCAGCTGGAGTAGGTCTGTCAGTGTCCACTAGGGGTGCAACAACTAATCGACGTAGTCGACAAAAATCGATTATTAAATTCGTTGTCATCGGGTCGTAACAATATCGTCAGTTTAACGGACTAAAGTGATTTGAACAGTGAAGTTGCTAAAACAACACAACATCAGCGCTGCAGTAACACCTTCACAACCTAAAACCTCCGAAGTGTGGCAGCATTTCACTCTTCACTCAGCCAAAAAGGTCGTGAACTGCAGCGTCTGCAAAGCTGAGCTTTCCTGGAAACACCGGAGCATCTGAAGAGGAGGCATCTCATGTCGTTGCTCTGTGGATGATGAAGACTCGTCTTGGTAAACTAGTTAGCGAGCTAGCTTCCATTAAAGCCGTGTTACTTCACGTTATGAGCTGTAACATTTTCTATACAGTTTCCCTTAGTCAATTTGATTGATTTTTAGTGGCGCTGAGAGTAGCACATAATTATTATACACAACAGCCGCGTTCACATTCCAGATGTGGCCTAACTTTACAATCATAAACAATGCATCGCTAATGCCGACATTCCCAGCTGGAGAACGTGTTGCTGACGAGTGCACAAGATTAGACAACACCGCACAATTTCATACTTTCTAAAGAAGAGAAAACAGTTCTCCTGTCTATGTGTGAGGCGGCGGGTAATCCACACAAAACTCCCTTAAAAAAAAATCGAGTTTTGTGAGTTTGTTGAGTTAGGGGAAAAAAATATAAATTTTGTGAAACACTGTCTACTATAAAATCGTCAATTAATAATTATTATAATAATTATTGACCCCCCTGTAAATTCGGCAAATGTGATGCATGACGTTATTCCTTTCTTTGTATATGGTGTCAGTATGTCCCGGTGTGTTGCAGTACTGGCGTGTAAACTGCTCCGTCACTAAACAGCAGATCAGCTGCACAGATCAGGACTTGATTTCTTTCTTTTGCTGTAGCAGAAACGTTCATTTAAAGATCCATTTTTGAAAGCAGTATTTATTTTATTGTCGTGACTGTTAATTAGCACATGCCTAAAACAACCTCAAGTTTAATTTAAAAGCTGGTAGCTAAATAAGACGCATTGTGTAATTTTGCAATTCATAATCCAAATAGTCGGTTATTCGTTTCAATAATCGATAGATTAATCGAGCATCAAAATAGTTGTTAGTTGCAGCCCTAGTGTCCATGAACACTCAAACACCACCAACAATCTGACATTAACAAGACAGGTGCACCGGACAAACCAACACCTTCCACAAATCGCAGCAGAACGGAGATACAGACAGACGCCACACAATGATCAGCTTCTACCTTACCCAAAATTACTAATAACAACAAGTGTTTGTTATTCAAACACTGCAGTGTGATGATGATCAACGGCTCATTTTAGTTTTTCTGGATATTTCTATTTACTTTCCATTGCTGGAAACATGTTCTAAGAGGACATAAAACCAAGAAGATCTCATTTACTGTAAACAGCAGCGAGCAGTGGCTTCTTAGGCAGGGTATCCATTCACAAATTTGAATAAAATCCAGGGGAGAAACGCTTTGAAAATTGATCCTCCTTTTTAAAAATCTAAAATGATTAAGTAAAGAAACTACCGCATGTGTTAATCAAACATTACCACAATCAAAATAATAAAGATGGGGCTACCACAACATGAACTTTACTAACTGGTCAACCAACAAGACCCTCTTTGTTTGCATAGTAGTATTTACATAGTATACAGTATTTTTCCAGTCAAGCCCTGAGGTAAATGCCAACAAGACATCCTGTATAACACATTCTGATACCTAGTACATCCTTCAGTTTTTATTTTAAAACTTGTTAAGCAGTGCCTTTTCTGTTTTCATTACAATGTGTTCTTGTTTAGTCTAATTACCAAACAGAATAGAAATAAAATCCAAACTACTAGATTTTCAATTTAATTACCGTTTCAGTCATTCATCAAGTAAAAACACCACATTTTGCTTGTTAGAGACTATTTTTATAATCAATTCATGTGCAAATTGTTTTGTGATTAATCAATGAATCATTTAGTCTAATGGAATGTCAGAAATTTGTACAAAACAGTCCAGAACCTAAATATATTTAAAGTTATTACAATCCTCACATTTGAGCAGCTGCTTGATAAATGACTTAAGGTAACTTGTTCAATAGACTAATCGATTAATTGTTGCTGTTTCACCAATACAGCCTCATATGTGGAAAGTCTGTGTGTCTCTATTCATTATATATCATGAAATTAAGATTTTGTTGTTGTTTGCATCTAATCCAGGAGAGTGATATTTAAAATGTGAGTCGATAATGTTATTTTTCTGTCAATTTAAAATATAATAATTGATGTACTGATGTGCTTTATCCTTACTACTAACTTACTTCCTCTCCCCCAGACCTCTGTAACAAATGGCAACGATTGGGGAAAACCAGCTCTATTTGAAGAATATACAGACAGAAAAAAAAGGTGTTTTCTTCTTCTGTAGGTAGTAATGTTTGTGCACTTTCTGGAAGCTAACATCAACAGGCCAGTCAGACATCACAAGTGTTAACTCAGGAAACAAAACAGACCGATCAGATAAACAGAAACTTCCAGTAAGTCTTGAATGAACATTTTTTAAATGTATATTGACATACATCATTAGGATATTAATAAAATGATGCAGCAAGCATTAGTGAAAACCATCTCTAGCCTAAATTGAAGAATGTGCCATGTGAAAAGAGGGTAACGTTATTTTCTTGAGCCAACATCAAGTGTCGTAACTTAGGCGACCGATCAGATAAACAGAAACTTCCAGAAAGTCTTAAAGCCGAATGAACATATTTGAGATGTACTCACATACAGCATGAGGATATTAATAAAATAGCATAACGTTACATAACAACTGAAAGCATCTCTAAAAATAGTGGCGTCATAACTTTAATATTGGACTCTGGTAGTATTGCCAGACCTTCTCCAGCTAACGTTAACTAACGTTACGTTTGGACTGGTGACAGAACTAGCTAACTTAGCTAGACCAGATGTTGTAACATAACATAAGTTACAACTTTTCCTCCTTTTTACTTTAAAAACCCCATTGTCTGAAAGGGTTAGCTAACGTTTGTAGCTAGCTGTAACTAAGTTGTCATTATTTTAGATGAGGGTAACACCGGGATAAAGAAGGGAAGCAAGTTTTAGACTAACGTTAACTTAGCTTAACGTTAGCTGCATCTGTAGTGAAATTAAACGGTTTATAATACATACAATCGCGGGGGGCAGGGGCATGAGGTTGGACAGGACACAACATCCCCACACGTAACGTTAACGTTACTTTAGTCTATGCGACAGGCGACCCGTAACGTTTCACCGTGAACACATCAACGCTCTTTCAGCAAAGAGTCGTTAAAGCAGCGTCGACACACATTTGCTAACACTTGACGGTTTTATTACTTAAACGAGTGCTCACCTGTTTACATGTAATGTCGGCTCCAAGGTCTTCTCTGTTGTTGCTGTTCCCCCCGTCTTTAGCCTGAGTGCGAAACCTGTAAGTGCCCGCCGGTTGCTGGTGATGTGGACGCAGATACCTACCAGTTCTCCTGGCTGCTGCTGCTGCTGCCTTCACGTGCTGTCGGTTATCAGAAGTGCTCCATAAAAATGATGGCACACGGGTAGGCTGTGGATGATCTCCAAACTACATAACTTACAATGGAGTTGTTTTTTTTTTACTTTATATACTTTAGGACTGACTGGCTGTCGGACACTTGGTTAAATTTGATTTTATTAGCAATTTGCACAAGTATAAGACAGTACAGGGCCACTGGAATTCTTGTGTGAACCTCACCGAGTCAGATTTCAACTAAGAACACAAGCAAAGAGAGGAAATTAGACTTGGATGCAATGGCCTTGAAAGCTCCAGGTTATCTGTGTGCCAACAAATGCAGGGGGTTGGTGGTTCAATCCCCAGCTCCTCCTGAACCCCATAATTGCACCTGATGGTTACATGGTTGCTTTGCTGCCATCAGTGTGTGTGTGAGAGGAATATTGTCAAACTCCATTCTTATATTCTTTAATATTTTGTATTTACATTTTACACATGTAAATGTGTCTTAAGTTTTTACAAACTAAATAAGAAAATCTCGTGGCATGGTAGTATTTCAGCATGAGAAATGCCGGATAGTTGGGTAGGTTCAGAAGGGGCCCAGAGCTCTTTTTTCTTTTTTGCCGCAAAGCAGGTAGCATCCGGATCAAGCATCACTTGCATTCGTCGCATGTGGGACTCTGATAAGGATAGATAATGCTTGTGAAGTCACATTTACAACCTTCAGAACCTCTGAGACAGGTTTTTAAGAGTGGTACTTGAAAGCACCAACTCTTTGAGTGTCGACAGCAGCGCTGTTTCTCTGACCTGCTCACACACCCATGATGGCCCTCAACAGACCCATCAAACATAGGACAGTCTTCGCAGGGCATTGTTCACATGTGCATTGTTCATGAACTGACACATGAGGTCTGTCCTGCGCTTCGGATATTCTTTTAAAGTCACGAAACTGGGTTGATTATCGGAGCTGCTCTCTTACAACCTGGATGGCTTTCTGCGCCATCTGTCGTGTACTTCGGGAAACAGGTGACATATGACTATCATAATTATCAGCTTTAACTACAAAATACTTTATGGAAGACCATCCTTGCCATTAAAATAGGGGAAATATGAAAAAGCTTTGTATAAAGCTTTCTGATATATATATATATTTAAATAAAAGCTGTCATAGTGAGTCAAAATTACGCCTAGGCCTATGTCTCTTACATTATTCACATTGAAGAATATAACTCACATTATATATATGTAGGAAAAGTCATGGGGAAGCCATCATTAATATTGTGTTACACCTTTTCATACTATGACTAAATGTCTGCTGTGAAAATGCTCTTCATAATTTACACATACAGTATTTAGTTAAAACTTAACTTGTTGGCTGCTAACCTAGCTTTTATCTGCTTAAAAAAACAACTCACTAACATGTGAATTTGCATGTATACTGTACATACATTTGTACATTTTGAGACATTTTGAAGTGCTACATAGGCTACATACATACATTTTATTATTATTAAAAATAATGTGTCAGGAGTCCCAGGGAGACATAAGGATACCTGCCCACACAGAAGAGGCCTAACCATGCAAAATAAGTGAAAAGACCTGTGTGCACCACCAGTGTGTAGAGCATGCGTTAGATGACGTGTGGGGAGAAGCTTTAAAGTCAGCATATAAGAGCCCTTGTCAATTAGTATTTAAAAAAGTCCAAACTATAAAACACTTGATCAAAATTTTGATTCTCTTTGCAGGAACGAACTTCCATATATTCAGCTCAAAATAAAAATACTGGGCAGGACACAGAAGCTCTGAGTAAAAACAGAAAATCTGTCAGCTGAACTCATCGTAACCCAAAGAAACAGAATGAAGCAGTGCAGGTTATTGCAGTTTTAAACCAAATTGAGGCTGAAATTACAGACTCACATTGATTTTAAATGGAAAATGAAGGTCGTTCTTGCAGTTAAAGCCCGCCGGAGCTCTTGCCAGCTAAGGAAGACCCAATGAAAATGACAGATGGCTATTAATTACACTGGACATTATGGGCAGTCAGTATCTAATTAGACTCATAGAGCAGGAGGAATCACAGCAATAGATATCATACAGTCGATAGCTTTCCCTAAACGTATTCACATACTTTTATATGCTTTTCTTTGATTGTTATGACCGCACTTTACTTCATACGTTGACAAATGTGGACTGTTTAAAGACAACGATAATTCTCGACTGTAAAGTAGCTCAAATAAGGTAGACCAAGCTGCTGCTCACATGCAGGTATTTAAAACCCAGAGGTAAGGTTGGCCTACTCCCTGTTCATGTCTGGACAGGAAGAAAGTACACACTCATTACGCTGCACTGTCACACACACTATGCTGATGTGCTGCTACACCAAATGAATAAATCCACACTTTATTAATAAAGCCCAGGTAGTGCATGTGAATATCTTGCCTTTTCTGCTGCTACCGGGCAGCCAAAGTGTAATAATTGAGTCTTTGAAATGTTTCCAGGCGGTCCCCAGCACAATAAGCTGTAGTTCACCCAGTCTTATTTATTAGTAGCTGGCACTGGCAGCAGAAGGTGCCTCATTTTACATGAATTGTTCCATAGATGTACAAGATAAATGTTTAAAAATGTTCTTCATGCAGTACCACTGGTTGACCACCAGATGGCTGTCTGTCATAACAAAACATAACCTGAGAAGGTACAAGACATTTTCTCTTTGATGCAACTCCTGCAGCTATGAATGTCATTCTGTCTCATGATTTGTTGCCCATTCATTGAAGGCTGAATCAGGTATGATTAACTTTTCAGATATGCCTCCATGATGGGCGCACACTCTAGTTTAATGCTCGCTTTCCAGGCATGCAGTTGATGGCACTTTCGGAGTAATTTTGTACAAAGTAGGGTACAATCCACTATCACCCTCAAGTGATTTTTTGATGTTTCCTTGCTCCGCGGCAAGATAAACAAGCCTAAAAGCTTCAATTAGCCCTTAAAAGGCCTATGAGCAAGCTAAAGTATATTACGCACTGAGGATGATTCATAACATCCTGCATTAACTTTGTCAGTTATAATCCATCAGGAGGTAATAGTGTTAAATAAATCTCATAGTAATTGAGATGAATCCCTCATTTCAATGACAAGTCTGTTTTTTAAGACCCAATTATCCCTTTGAGTTCCCTGGCCCAGCGGATGTGCAGGGTTCGGGCTCCGAGGGGAGAAGACTGGGCAGCAAAGTTGGCTGTTTCAGCAGGGAGGAGAGGATGAAGAGATGGACTCGGTCCAAAGAGGGATGGAATCCTTCCCAGGCTGTGCTGCATCAGAGGGCAGGTAGATTTATGACAAACGCACACAATCTTAATTTGTGCTCAGCCCGATAATGCATCTCAAGGCCAGAATAGTTCTGCTCAGTGTTTCTTAACTGGATGTTTCTTTAATTATATGTCAGAGGCCATAAAACTCAGGAGATTTTCCCACAAAGCACTGTTTTATGTCTTGGTCATTACTGTAAATTACAAGCAACAAGAAAAGAGACTTATGGAAGGAAAATGCAAAAAGAAAAGCGGGTTTATTCATTTCCATACACGCTCTTCTTCTTTCTTTTTTCCACCCACCCTGTTGGAACGCTGATCGTTTGTGAGACTTGGTTATTGCTCCGTAAGAGCAAACTGACCAGGAAAGAGACTGTTCACCATAGCGAGCAGGTGTGAATGCATGAAGCCTCCATTCACCACACAAAAGGAAAGAAAAACAAACCTGTACAAATATTGAATAATACAAGAGTAGTTGTAAACATATACATATTCACAAATCCTTAATCATTTAATACTTTCCTCCAATCTAGTCCAGCAACATAAGCCATTTACACACTTCAGATGGTGTGTACACATACTGTATGATTATTGGACATGACAGTTATTACCAGTAATAATAATCATTGGAGAAACCACAAAAACTGTAGTTTTGATTACCTCAAACTGAAAATACATGATGGCTCTACACAAAAGCTTCTCCACCTCCGCAGCCCTTGGCACACCGCAAGGTGGTTTTAAAGTCTTACAGTCCCTGTCTCTCTGTTATATTGCCTTTTTTATTTGATGTCACTTAGTCTTTGGTGAAAAATAACTTTCAATCCATGTTAGATTACACAAGAGAGCAGCTGCTACTCTTGGTTTTTGAATCTCGCATGATTTTTCCTGCAAAGTTGGACTGCATCGCTGTTCTTCTGAAGTGTTCTGACAAGTGATTAAACATTTAAATTACTTAAAAGCAACAAGGATTAAAAAAAGGCTTCCTACCCCGCTTCATCCTTGCACCCCCCTTTTCCTTGGCCTGTGGGTGATCGTTTGCTCACCATCGGCTTGGCACGCACACACTCACTCATACACACACGAACACAGTAAATCAGGCAGGTCAGTGCATCATTTGCTTTCCTTCCTCTCTTTCCCCCCCACTCTGTTACAAGTCTTTTTCTCCCCAAGCCATTTCTGTGGTGTTGAGTCCATGGATGCAGGGAGAGAGAAGCCTTTCGCCCTCCTCAGCTCAGCTCGAACCCGGCGGAGGACTCAATAGCGTACAACAGCTTGTTCCTCATCAGTTGCTGGTCGCAGAACTCCGGGAGTTTGAGCAGGTTCATGCAGGTGCTGGCGGTGGGCAGGCGCTCCAGGTCAGTGCCGCCGTTGTGGATGCAGAAGACCGGGTAAAGCTCCTGTGTGCATACGTAAGCTGTTAATAAGCACCTGACAAATTGGCTGTAGTCACAGAGAGAATGGAACATTTCATGTCAAACTCCACAAGGGGATTAAATGTTAAACGAGAGGCATTAAGCGTTAAGCTAATACTGTGGAAGCATAAATTTTGGAAATTATGTTAGTGCTTTAAAGGTAGAGTGGGAAACTAGCCC
Organism: Micropterus dolomieu; assembly: GCF_021292245.1. Taxonomy (NCBI): domain Eukaryota; kingdom Metazoa; phylum Chordata; class Actinopteri; order Centrarchiformes; family Centrarchidae; genus Micropterus; species Micropterus dolomieu. The sequence goes on along the minus strand of NC_060150.1, from coordinate 38,311,204 downwards.
ACAGTTTGACCCTTGGATGAGACACTGGAGGAATGGTCATTTCATGTTGTCTATCTGGCATTTTTTTAAATCAAGCCTCCTTATGATGAGGCCACCTCATCTACAGACTATGACACTGACCGTTTCCATCACAAGCCGGGGCCGACGAATAAGCTCCCCCGTCCTGATTCATCCTCTTATTTAAAGTTAGCGTAAACGGTTCAGTGGCCATACTTGCCCGATTAAATGGCTCTTCGGGGGCTTAGCCGTAACGACCCCATTTTTCTGACAATTACCGTATTAAACTATCGTTGCTTATTGAGAAAGTGCCATTACCATGGCTATCATTTTGGAAAAAAGGAGAGTTTCCATCATCTTTTTTAAATGGCTTCTCCTGACAGAGCTATTTCTTCTCTAATGAATCCTGGGCCATTTCACGACAGCTAATTAAGGCTTAGCTGGCTCAGGCTGAGGGCTGGGTCAGGGGCCGCTCCCCCCACGAATTACCGCCCTTTCAGGCCCGGAGAAGAGACGGAGGGGAGGGGTTTGGGCGGGGGAGGGGGGGGGGGGGGGGGGGGGGGGGGGGGGGGGGGGGGGGGGGGGGGGGGGGTATCCACACACTGGCCAAAGTCAAATTGATTAAATGAGGAGGGAAGGCAACTCTCAAAACACCCGAGAGGAAGGATTTTAAGGAGAGTTTTGATCCCTCACTCTACTGCAGAACTGTAATTAGGTTTTTGTAACTAATGACAGGCATAAAGAGTACTAAAACCAATCATATGATGATTACAGCTTCTGGTTAGACCAACTAAGACACATAAAAACTCTAAATGGCCCTGAGCAACACATTCTCAAACTACCTGATAAGTGTCCCACAAATCAAGTCAGTGAGAAAGTGAAACAGCTTCCAATTAGGAAATCATTTAGCAGGTTAGCAATAATGATTCGGCACTGCTGAAACAATGTTAAGAAGTAGGGGAATATGGTTTCCGTGTCTGGTCATTTAACAGGAAATTGCTGCTTTCTGCTATGTCACTCAGAAGGCAAATGTTCAAAAGTTCAACCTGCTACCGAGTCCTGAATGGCAATATTTGTCCAGTCGGGATCTCCAACCAAGCCCACACATACGGGGCTGCAGACGGACTTCTTCAGCAAAGGAAGGTCATGAACTATAAAACAACAGTGGATGTGGAGATAAGGCCTCGCCACACTGCCTTGGTCTTATCGCCGCCTAATTTGAAAATGATCATTTTGAGGGATGTTATCAGTCTCGGTATTTTCATTACAAGCCCATTAAGAGGGAACACGCCCTTTGGCTGAGCTTGGAAAACCTGCCAGTAATGGAGGAAACACGTAGTATACAGTCTGCAGCAAGTAAAGGGAGAAACAAGGGGAAAGTTCAAGTCTGGTAAATCCTCACCTTGAAGCCCAGCAGTGGAGGTCTGGAGCAGCTGGTGACAAACTTCAGCAGCTTGCGCTTTTCCTCATCTGTGAAGCCTTCAACAACCTCCCAAAAGATCTGGATGACTGGGTGAGTGGCCGAGTACCCGCCTAACGGAGGTGATGATAGAGAAAATAATATTATCTGACAACACTCATACATACATTACCCTCACTATATTTGTTAGTCTGTGTAATATGTCTGTGTGTATGTATATATCTCCGACATGTCAAATTTTCATACCACCAATTTCACACATCTGTTTACTTGTTATGAGGAGTACACGACCTGTTTTATACTAGAGATATGGGGTTTTAAGAACATGGGCTTTTACCAAGCATGGAGGACCTAATGGTGCGTTCCATTTACCTCAGAAGTCGTACGTCGGAGCTGGGAATGACGTCACACCCGAGTTGACGGCGTTCCAGTTAACAAGTTGGAAAACCTCGCTCAGCCAGTTGTTTACAACTAGCCAGGTTAGCTATTGGTACGCCGGTTGATTGAAAAAAAACAAAAAATAATTGTGTGGGATTTACTCATACTAAACACTGTAGCCACACAACCACATACAGCTGTTGGACAGCACTTTCTGTACGAACATTTCTATGAGACACAAGTACACAGAAGTGCTAATAAACAGTATAAACTAAAGCTTTCACTAACTGTTGATACCCCGACACCCATCTTGGATCATGAAGTCGGGGTAGTGCGATTCTCCCGACTTCCGAAGTCGGGATTCTGACTTAAGGGGGCGTTCCCTTTGGAATTTTGACCTTTGAACTCAGAAATTTCGACTTCCCATGTCAAATGGAACACACCATAACGAAGAAAGACTATTGAGATGCATTATGGGAATTGTAGGAGTTAGTGTTTTTGGACTTGAGTCACAGTAAGAACTTCAAGACAGTACCTTGGCCTTCACTGCTTCTCTTTTGACTACTTTTTTTTTTTTAAATCCGTCTCTTGTGAGCCCCACAACTTTATGGAAAGTCAAGACTTAATCTCTGAAGTACCCCTACAAGGGTCCCTAAGCACTGCAGGAAGTTGAAAGCCCACCATAAGTACTTTTAACATCAGCTCCTACCTGAATAGTTTGTGAACTTTTTTAGGTCATCAAGACAAATTGGCACATGAGCCCCAGAGATCAGCACCTGTTAAAAAAAGGGTGAAAAACTCACATTTAAGGTTTCTGTGAGTTATAAATATGCTGCAGGTTGGTGGACAGTTTAGCTCCTCCTGCATTGTACCTGGATCTCCTGCTGGTCAAACATGCGCAGCCACTCCAGGTTGACCACATTGGCCAGGCCCTGTCTGAAGGCCAGGCAGTGAGGCCTGATATGCTTGTTCAGTCTGTAGTCCGCCACCAAATGGATATAGGCTATCCGGTTTGCTGTGGTCACAGGAATGTCTTTGCCTCCCGTCTTCAGCTCAACCACCTGGGTCAAAAAGGCACAAGGCATTTACATATTTCCTGCAGTTTTTAGCTGTTAGTGTTTCACAGTTTTTTTTTTGTACGTCTTAGTTCTGTTTAAATATGACCTTCTGATAGTAGCTGAGTCATATTACTGTTAGATAGCCATACTGCATACTTCATTATGCATATCACTGAAGCTGCCATTGGTGCCAGATAACAAACAAACAATGTAAGTGCCAGGTGGATTACATTCAATCACTGAAAGGTAATTAAAATGTTTTCCAACAGCACTCTGATTAAAGGTATGGCTCAATGTGAGTGTGTGTGTGTGTGTGTGTGTATATATGTGTGGTTTAGTGCATTTCAGTGTTTCTAAATATAGCACATCCAATGAACATCTGGTCCAATACAATTTGGCCTCAAGATCTCTTTTCATTAGCTATAGAGCAGTTAGCGCTTGATAGGATGTGCTCATCTCTGTTCATAAAGCGGTGTATCTATGATGACATCATAGCAGCTACAGGGGTATATATAAGTATTATGTCCATCATTTCCCAATGCAGCTTTCTTACATTTGGCATATGTGAAGTTGTGTTTTCAGAACTGAATAACTGATTCAGTGACTTTCATGGCCTGTTTCTTTTATTTTTAGTCCAACGAAGTTTTGGGGAGTTTTAATCCATGCGGAAACTCATTACTCAATAACTACATTTCCGTACATTTCTGCAAGGTGGAACGTTTTTAACATGTGCCAAACATGTGGTCACACGTAGTCACAAAAACTGACAGAGAGACACTTGTTATACTTAGACATTTGCTTAACAGCCAAAAATGACAATAGACATGAATCAGCAGCTCTCTGACGCAGACTTAACAAAAACTAATTGATAAGCTACACACAAGTATTCAGTACAGCGATATTGAATTAGATTGTATTATAAAGGAAAGGTGTTCCCCTGAATGCTACGTACAGCATGTGGTTCACTGACAGGCAAAAAATCCTTTTCTGCTTTTCTTCCTCCTCCACAGTGGATTCTGATTATGTGCTAATGTAAGAGAATTACTGTCCTTATCGTGCTTGTTTTGGTTATCTCACGAGGGCAAATGCAGGGCAGACTGCTCCCGGGTGTGTGCCTAATCTTTCACAAATTGTTTTCCCTATCGTGTTTGCGATTCCCTATTTGCGACCAGGAGGGCTACATTGTGCCTCGACCATTTCAGGTGTTGTTTGAGAAGAGCTAATAAGACGCGTTAAGGCCCTTAGCAAACAGGGGCTCTGGGTAGAGTGCAGGTCTGGGCCCAGGTGACTAAGAGTGGTGGTGGCGGTGGTCGTCTCCGCAGCCTTGAGCTTTGGAGGAGACGTGCTTAAGAGCAGTGAGTTGCTTCTGTCAGGCGTGTTCTGAGATAATTTCAGGGGGAAAGGCCGGTGGAACGGTCAACAGAGCTGCTGTGTTCTCTGCACTGCAGTAGAGCTTAGGGCGACAGTGGCGACGTGCTTTATCTCTCTCAGAGCTGAGAAGTGGTACATCATGAGGAAAATGAATTATTAACGCCACAAAGAGGAACCAAACAGGAGGAAGGAAAGACGGCTGGTACTGACCGGGGTATAAACAGAGGTGGAAAAAAAATATATAAAAAAAAAAGAACTTGTGAATCATTTATCCGCCTCCATCCCACCCTACTCACCTGAGCCTCTCCCAGATCGTTGTTGACCACAGTGAAGTTGAGGCCAAGCTCCTCCACGTCACCTTCATAGCTCTTGAGGAAGAGAAGGTTGCGGTACATCTCTGGGTCCAACGACGCCAGGTGGTGGATGTCCACATCTGCACTGGTTCCCAAAAGTTTAGACAGGAAGAAACTGGCAAAGGGCAATTCCACCAGCATGTTCTCATACAGCGCCTGCAGAAAAATGTGGCTGTTGAGTCGAGGACAGCTTCAGGACAAGGACACAGTTCTTTTCTTGTAAATTCCACCACAAACATCAATCAATCAGTACAAACGAGGAAATGCTCTGAGCATTCAACACAGCAATTGTTTATAGCTTGGGTGTCACTAAAACATTATGATTAAATAACCAAGATAAGTAAATGGGCTGCAGCCTGCATCACGTAGCAAGCATAATAATACTAAGTACATATCCAAAATCTGATTACAACATACATTACACAACATTAAATTTGCCTACTACTCTTGTGTCAAAGAATCAAGTGATAAGATCTGGTCACAACAGAGTGACTGAGAGCAAAACACAGAAACACAATCTATCTACAACACACAGGCTTCTTTTTCTCTCACCCCAAACTTTATAAATGCCAATTCTCACCTTGACCTTAAATGCCATTAAGAACCACAGCCGGGCAGGTGACTCATAAAACCCAAAGCTAATGTACTGGAATAGTCAGAAAAAGAGCCCGTTGGAGGCATTAAAATATACAGGTCTTTATAAATGATAGCGCTAAAAACCCTGACCGCATCAGCTAAATGGATTATAAATCTAGAGGATTTCCATAATGCATGCATCTTAAACACACACGCACGCATAAATCAAAGCTATTTTCTAAACACAGGTTAATTGCGCAACTTCAAACATTGTCTATTTTTTATGCAAAATAATCCACTTAGTATTTCTCTCGTGGCCGGTGCTCGTTTCAGACCATATGCGCCGCATGGCCCCTTGAAACCTATCAATAACACTTGTGCCGGGAAGAGGCAGCGATAAGTATATGGGAAAAAACTGTAGCCTTATTTTTTCAATGCCACTTACTTTATTTATGAGTGTTTATTGCCAGAAATTGTGCCAAAATTACTTGGGCAGGCAAGAATTAATTATTATGGCCCGGGCCTTTTAATATAAGTGAGTGCAGTGGCAACGCAATTAAAGCAGATCGCGGCACCATCAGGTGGAATAAATGCCAGCAACATTGCAGGTGCATTCTGTTAGCTGCCAAATACATTCCTTAATTTACAGCATTAAGAATCAATAAAATTATAATGCCTTTCAAACGCATCTCTATCAATCAGGGGCGCCACCCTCATACACCTCTAAAGGGGACTATCAGTCACTGGAGATCAGTGAGAGCAGACTGTGCAGAAGTCTTCTGGGTAGGGCAGGAGGAGGATGAAACTTTCCTCACCCTCACAGTTTACGGAGTGGAGAGGCCACTGCTGATGAGGTTGGAGGTTTGGTACTAATGAGAGATGAATGAGGCACAAAGAGAACCTCCTGCAGGCCATGTTACATAATGAGAAATGGGATTTTTGACAAAACCATGTCAGCACACACTCCCATCAAGATTAACTTTTTACTCCAAGGTCTGGAAGGATGGAACCACAAAAGCAAAGTAACCTGTTTTCACGTTCCACCATTTGTGGCTTAAATCTTTCAGCTTGTCAGCTGGGTGGACAAGGGAGGAAGAGGGATGATGACCGGCCTCTATTCTGATGTTCAATCCCATTTCAGTGAGTACCCTAGACAAGCCACTCCTGCCTGTAATACATCACCTCCACAACAATGGCACGCCTCGGACATTAATTAACAATATTAATCTCCCATGTCCTTTGAGCCCGCAATGTGCACTGTGCACACTGCAGCAGGGGTGATGCAATCCCAATCTATATAAACGGTTGCCTTTTATCCAGGCAATAACAGCACTAAACAAATATCAATACACCTCTGAAATGGCCACTCAAACGTCCATTTTTATGGAGAAAGAGGAAGTTAAGGTAGGGTTAATTGAAAGTCAAATTCAAATTAATTTCCCCCACGCCTAATTGCCTAAACCATTAGCTATTGAGAGCACAATATTGAGGGAGTGGGGGGCGGAGAGCTTGTAGCTGCTGATTGATCATTTCTCACTTGCAAAGAGTGCAGAGAGGAAGGAGGAGGAGTTACGACGCTCTGATAAGTGGACCGGACCATCTCGGGCCGAGCGAGAGAGAAAAGACCTGGATGTTCCTGACTGTAAAACAGATCAAAATGCTATTACCACATGCTTTGAATGCTTATTTATGTCCCTGTCTGTGTGGGCTCACTGATTTAGTGCCGGCCAAATGCAATCACTACACAAACAAGAGGTAGGAATCATCGGCTAATGGAAGCCCTAATTGAGAGGCGACTGCTTGTCATGAGGTAATTCTTCTCCAGGTTGAGATGATAGTCCCCCATCCACCACCACCACGAGGAAGACATCTTGATAAACAATCACTAGCACATGCATTAAGGATGATTTAGAAACATTAGGCTGTAATAAATAGTGCCATCGGAGGAAGGAAGGGACAGAAAAACAATGCTGTCAACAGATTATTCACCGGGCTAATTAACAAACCTAAAGCTTGCACGAGTGCCAGGTTCAAGTTCTAACCCCAACAATAAAATCTTTTTTCAGAAACAAATGAGGGCAGTTTCTCTGAAACTTGTCAGTGCCCAGAACAAATACCAAAACAACATCTAAATTTACATATGCAGCGAGGGCAGACTTGACTCTGACTGCCATCGATCTTAACTGACTTATTGAGTATGAAATCAAAGCAGTCTGTGACAAAATCTTACAATCGACTTTTTGCTTTTACCAACAGCTTCAAAATCTTCCTTCAGACATTCCCCCTTGTTTTGGGCATTTTAAGGGAATATCGAACATCATCATCACCTTTCCGAGGATCCTGCCCAGAAAGTAGTAATGCCTCGTGAAGGAGTCCCCGACCAGCATCTCTGCAGCGGGGCTGGGGTACAGCAGGCCCTCGTTGGTCGTCTTGAAGAAGCCCTGGTTGGGATTGAAGCCCGACTTGAGGAGCTCGTTGAGGAACTCTCGAAAGATGCCGCCACCGTCAATGCCCGCCTCGTCCAGACCGTGAGCATTCAGCAGATGGACTCTAATCCTTTTCTTCAGGTCCGGCTCTAACGTAAGGACACAGAGCATGAGGAAGAATTTACGATAGTAAAAAAATAGACAAAATGTTGTCCAATAAAGTTAACGGTCACAATAAACTCTGACTTTATCTTCACTCTGATAGATGTGACCAACGGTCGACTTGAGACCTCAGTGATTCTTATTCTTTACTTTAAATTAATTTTACAGCCATTTGTAGCAGGGGAATCGAGTCAAACAGGCTGACAGTGTGTTACCTTCCCTGTGTGTAATTGCTCTAATCCCACCTTCATCTACAAATTGCCCAGGCTTGAACACAACCTCAGGTTCATATCACTTAGGTCCACTTGACGCCTCAAAGCTACTCACGTAAACAGGTGTCGTGTCTGACATAATATTATTTAGGCAAAGTCAGAATGGCATGTGTTTCTGTCACGCTCACACTTTCTATATATTTTACCTACAGTTTAACCTACGTTAACCCTTTTAGAAGTAGTAGGCTGAATCTCCTGTAATTTCTTGTGAAATATAACCTCAGATTTTATTAACAGACCCCTAACACAATTATAACTTATGCTGTTTTTTGTGTTCAGTTACATAGGTTCTTCTTCTCCCAATGAATATGCAATCAATACATGTGATTTCATCGGACTATCTTCACCAACTTTTCAAATTAGATAAAATCGTTATTACATTTTTTGTTTAATCTGGCCAATTACTGGGATTTTTTTTCTTTAAAACATTTGCAACATTTTAGCTGAACACCCTCCATTTGCAATTTGTTTTAATGTAGTAACAAAAGAAAGCTGAATACACTACAAATTGTATCTATCTATCAATCTATTTTTTACTAACCACGACATTAACTTGAGTTTGCGAATTTAACTTGTGAGTAAAATTTGGCCTAGACAGCAGCTCATAATCAGTTGTGCATAAACAGTTAAATGAAAATAAATAAAACAATGAGTTAAAACACATAATGTATTCCTAACAGACAGGACGTCCCAAAGTCAAGTGTAAGGCAAGGGAAACAGTGAGACTGCAGCCTGTAAAAAACAGGATGAGAAGTCAAACAATTGTGTCTTTTACAAATCTTTAAATTCTTAGTCTCAGTTTTCAGGCAATATTGACACAGGTAGTGGATATTTGGATACATCAGGTCCAATACAACTACTTCTAACCTAAGGGTTCGATTTGTGAGTAATTCTGTGGAACATTTTATCAGCCTATGTACAACATCTACATCATTTGGTATTATTTACAGATCTTTATTTTCCTGTTTGATCTCCCTTTATTATTTTTTGTATCTACGCAATCCAGTTGATTCCATTACTCTGTAGTTGACTCTATTGTAGGGCTCACTTACAAGGTCTCACCTCCTTCTCCCTTACACGTTCTTTACGACTTAGGCTAGCTCTAATTGCAGAAAAATATAAACTTAAAAGATTACCAATAAGTACACATTTTGAGCAATGCCCTGGTTCTTCCTGTAAATAGAGAAATAGATGACAAATATACAAATATAATTCCAATACCTTTTAAATCTAGTGTACCATGTTGTTTTTCTCAACAAAAATATTTTGCATGAAAGCACTTTGTTGACCTGCCGAATATTCAAATCAAATTCTATAAGAGGTCATCTTTCAGAATAATTAATGTACAGTGATAAATCAAGGCAGCTATAACTTACAGACACATAAATGATATAGATCATGTCTTCAGCCCAGGTCGCCTACTACTCTTTTTAATCAGATTGCCCCCACCGAAGTGCCCTTTCAAATTCAAACACAAAAGAGGTGACTTAAAATAATTGATTCCGCTTTTATGTGATCCATTATAATAATCGGAACCACAATTATGCTTTACCGAAATTCAATACTTTGCACAAAGAGGTAGCTATTCTCTTTTCCTTCTTTAATGCTAACCTTGAACCTCAATAGAGATTTTATAGAGCATAACAACAGTTTCAGTGTCAACATTCACTACACTGTGCGCCTCCTTCTCCTCTTGTAAATGAATGCAGGAAATAGCACAGCACATTTTCCAGACAATGCCGTGTTAAGTGTCCAGACTTAACACAACAAATAATGCATGCGTAACATAGTTCTTTTATTTGTAGTGATGCAAGGAGTACCGTTTTCTGGAGAGAGTTTATCGTAGGCATCTTCATAGATGTAGTTGCGTCTGATGGTGACATTGATGCCATCGGGGAATGGCCCATCCCCCTGCACGTCCCGTTTGTCAGCATAGATTAACCTCTGGAAGATCTACAACACAGGTGTAAACCCAGTGGCAGGGTCAGTGACAAATCCTCTCAGCTGTAAAATGTTTCATTCTGAGTATAGATTCTGCCATGTACTATTCATCCTTTGTCTTTGATCCCGTTTTTCCAGATTAGGCCTTTTTTGGTAGAAAGAAGGTTGGAAAAGCAACACAAGGCTGTTGATCAAGGCACCACTGGGGCGTAATTCAGACAGAAAAACAAAATCACAGGGGACGTTATCTGTAAGCTCTAGCAGCTGGTATTAAAATACTATGGCAACGTGACAGATGTGCTCACACACCTGACTAGACATCAATTGGTTGTTTGCCAAACATCCTGTCATTAATCCTGACAGAACTGTTCATTGTTAGTGATAGTGCACTTGTAATTTCCAGCACCCTCTTTCTGACTGCAACAACAGAATTCTTAAGAGAGCCCTGCAATGCTCAGTCCTAATACAGCACACAAAACATTTTATTTGTGGTTGTGTGTGGGATAACAGTGCACTACCTTGACTCGCTCCTCGAAGGGAACCACAAAAGGGAGCTCTGTGAGGATGGCCAGATGTCGCTCCTCAGACACAGACAGCTGTGGAGGCTCCAAACCAACTGCAGAAAGACAGACACAATTCAACACGTCAGTCATTCTACTTTCCTTGTGTTAACAATATGTTGTATGTATGTTGTATAAATTATAAAGCAATTTGTTTGCTAGATATAACTTAAATATAACTTTCATTTTATGTTAACTTTTAACAATTATCTGAGGGATGCATCACTTAATTTACTTTCATTAGGGCAAAACATTTGGTCCTCAGAGATCCTAAAAGACTTGCAGGTAATCTTACTTAATCTCTACTTTTAATCCAAGTTGAGTGAAAATCAGACTGTGAAAACTGGGTGGTGATGGAGCAGTGGATAAGACACATGCTTTTGGTGTGAGAGATCTGGGTTCGAATCCACTGTGAGACACCAATGTGTCCCTGAGCAAGACACTTAACCCCTAGTTGCTCCAGAGACATGCGACCTCTGACATATCTAGCAATTGTTAAGTCGCTTTGGATAAAATCGACTAAATGAATTGTAATGTAATGAAAACTAAAGATGCAAGCATCTCAAACATATCAAAATCAGCACCCTTCAGCAGAATCTTAATTTAATAATCTAATAATGATCTAATAAATATTTAGATTTAAAGTAACATGTTTTCTTGTCATCATCATATTTAAGCGACATTTTTAACCTCTTAGGAAGATTCTTGTCTCTTTCCTCCAAAGGTCAGGGTCAGGTACAGGGGAACAGGACTGAATCTGTCAGGGATTACTATCCTTGCTCAGGGAAACTTTAGCTGGAGGAATACTTCAGGTGTCCTCTGCGTGTAACAGTCATCTAACAGTATTACTTCCATCCTCATTGCTAAGCTCTGTAAGTAAGACTTGGTCCACTGTTTACAGGCCAGCCGTTTAACACGTTTCCATCCTATACCCTTTTATTTACACCCATTTAATTAACCCAACTGTGAGCTGCCCATCCACCTGCCGGGGTTTATCCATTAAGCCGATGTTTGTTTTGTATTAAACTCTGGTTTTAGACTGTTTAGCCCACAAAAAAAATGTGCCACAATAGCTAAACCGCTCTTCACCCTCCTCACTTTGCGTCCACTGCAGCTCAATTATTCTGCTCAATTAGTCAATCTGATCTGCATTTTCCCATCAGGTTTCCATCTTTGAGGAGAAATATGGCCTCGGAGTGGTCAATACGTTGCCCATTCATCAGCCACCGGCCTGTCCATTTAAGGAAATGAGAAAAGGCCAGACAAACACGCCGACCAGATGTGGCTGAGTTCATCAGGTACTTTCACACTAATTGAATTTATCCCATACAGCCTCTGAGTGGGATTAGGTAGATCATACACACATTGTTATCAGCTTGTTTTCACACCATACTTCACAGAAACCCGGGATGGCTCAAAGTGAGCCAGATGAAACCTTGCCTGCGTCAGTGTATTTTCCTCTGAGTGCCTAATTGAGTCAATGAAAATGTGGTAATATATTGTTGTTAAAACGGGGGGAGCTTAATGACCTATCTGAGGGGTTTTTTGCCCCTTTGAAGAGCTGTGAAAGAAATCTTTACATTATGAGGTATTTTGACCAGCTTAAAATACTACATTATTCACTTGTTTATGGAGAATCATTTTCTAGCCCTACACCAAAGGACAGTTCAATTTACACTTTAACTCCTTCCCTCCATCTACTATACATAGAAAGCAGGGAAACTAGCTTCTAGCTAGTGTTATGAGAAATAACATCAAAGCACAGCTCCAGTGAATATGAATAGCAAACACGGAGAAGGTGACTTTGGACAGCAATTAGGATGATTTCCTGGGCTATGTATCAAGCCGACACAAGCATTACTGTAGACGATTCTAAATTTTCATTCATTGCCAATGGATTAGCTCTGTGTTGACCACCAGTACGGCATTTTGGATAACAGTCCTGGAGTTATAGCTGATCACAACTATTTCAGAGACCATTCTCATACAAAGACAATTTCCCTCTAGTGTTTTTTTAAGTTCAGGATAAATGTCAAAAGGATTTAAATGTTTTTCAGGCATATGTTTTGCACACCAAACTCAAAAACACAACATTTCTTTTTAAATAGTATTGGGCTACCCAAAAACCAGCATTCTCAAAGTTAATTTTGTTTTTTTCCCCCAGGTATTAAGTTTTAGATTAAAGTGTCAAAGTAACAGTTAACACTACCATCAAGTGTCGACTGAAGTGGCCCGATGCGTCCCATCCTTCGGGTTCTCCACACGTGTCTAGCAGACGGGACATACAACTGGGTGACCTGGAAAGTCAAGAGGCAGGTAATGAAAAAGAGACTTATCACTAATAACCCCTAAAAACTTATTTTCATAAACCTTTCCACTTACCAGTTGTTGGGTTGTACTGTTGTATTATTGGGTTTTCTTGCCTGTTAATGGTTATTTTAAATTCTCTAGATAGTTCTGTTCTTGTTTAATCTCTGTGAACCGCTTTGTAACTTTTTTTTTGAAAAGGTGCTATATAGATTGCTAATTATTATTACTACTGTATTAAATTGGAGATCTAATCAAGCACACATACAAAATGATATGTGGATGTCTAACCTTCATAAAAAAGGACCTCCTCCCTCTAACAGTAGTTCTACTGTCTTCAGGGCTGAGATAAACAGATTTTCTATTTTAAGCAGTAATTAAGAGAAAAATCGATAATTCTATGAATTCACAAAGAATGGCTTCCTCCTGCTGATAGCGCCATGAATTGCACATCACTTGCACCCGCTATCTACCCTGTCCCAAGGTCCGATTCATAAAAGATGTTGCGCTAATGCTATTACAGCGCAAACATGCCTATGAAGTTTTGCAGCTGAGTGCCCTTGTTTTGAGTCTGTTAAATGTTCATCTGCAATGGTCCCAGTAATATTTTTTCTTAAAGTCTATCACATATCACACGACATGGTTAAGCATTATTTGAGTCAGACAATTTTATAAATGCAAGCAAGAACAAAACTTTCCACTCATCTTAAAATGTTTAATTTGAAAGAGAATGTATTCTCATTATAACTAGTACAATTTGAACTCCTCCCTGCTCTTACAATCATTTCTATGTGTGGAATGTCTCCAGTTTTTCTATGAGTCACTCTGTATTGACTATTCTTATTTGAAATGCTTAGACTGAGCACTCTCCTTCATTCCTCTGTGCACGTGGAGAGCTGTTTTCTCTACTCTGCGCTGGACTGTTAAGTTGCGTAACCATCGTCTCCGCTTCTCACAGCAGTCGGTTTTATGTTGTTTTCCAGTTTCGTTCCCTAGTGGTGAATATAAGATATTGTACTGTCTGTACCATCTGTGCACATATGATGCACTGTGTACTTCGCGTGGGTACAATCACTCAGTAAAGTCTTGGTGTGACACTTATAAATGTGCTTCAGTTACCACCAATTCTCTGAAGACGCCAATAATTTCCTTCTAACTGTGTTTTGCTATTAGCACTGGTGTTTGTGAATTCGATTTTTTTTGGAGTGAGGCTCATTTGCAAAGGGAGGGGCCAATTTCACACCAAAAGTATGCATATTCCGGAGAAAAAAGACACTGTTGACTTGGCAGCACAGTTAAGGGTGCATTTCACCCTCTGCGGGTGCTATTAGGGTTACACAACTTACCCACCGCGACTAACTCATAGAAGAAAGCTTTGTGAATACAGCTCCAGATTATCAGGTGTTTTATTCACACGCATTTCATTTCGCAATAATAAATAATAAAAAAATTATATATTATATATTATCACATTCAAGAATATAAAAAACACAAAATCTAAACAACTGTGTTGACCTTATCTGCTCTGATGTTGACCTCCGCAGAGAGCCAGTGACCTGCTGGACAAAAGGGTCGTCTGATGTCGCGAGCTTTCACCATCTTCACCAAGTTAGTGATGACCTGGGAAGTAGATCAAACACAGAGACACACACATTAACATCTCTAATCCCAAACCCCACTTCACTGTAAGATAAAGAAATGTACATTTCAGAGTAGAGAGCAGACAACACTGATGAAGAGGTTTTTCCCTGTGTAAAGGCTGTTCAACAGGATCAGGTGCCTTCACTTAGAGAAAAAAAAAAGAAGCAATTTGAGAATTCAGCCATTAGTGCACCATTTATGGGGAGTATAAAAGAAAAACGACCTGTGCCGTCCCTCAGCGTCCAGCCCTGTTAATTACTGGTCTGCTGACATCAGCCATCGGACAGAGAATGCAAATTGGTTCACAGCACTGTACCGGCATGGCTCCCGACTGGCCTGCAGAAAGCTCATAATTACAACAGTTCACTTTGAGCAATTTCAGGTTACCGTCAACGTAGGCTAAACTGAAAGTCTGTACTCTGATGAGGTCAGTTTTCTTATGTCGGAATTTCTGGGCTTTAAAAATTTACATCTGTGATGTAACCAATGGAAATGCATTCTCTACAAAAAATAAATAGTTGTTTTCTGTTTATAAACATTGCCTACCTGGACATTAAAGATAAACATACATTTTTCCTCTCAGTATTTTGATCAAAGCTCCAGGATCAGGGCCAAAGACCTCATAGTTGCAGTAGCTTTTAGATTTCAACCTCCTTTGACTGGACTTAAGAGGCTCTGCGGTTGCTATGGCTAGTCGCCGCCAGACATCCGCTATATAACCTCATGCATGTCATTGCATGAAGATTCTTGAAGGGAGCTGTTACGTTTGCTAATAACAGTTACAGCCAGTCCATTTCCATATAATACCCCGGCTAGATTATTTCAATCGAAACGTTCTTTTCTAAAGCACGTCATTTTCATAGAGCGACAATCAATCTCGGCCAATCACTACAAGGCTACCAGAGTCTGCAATAATGGCAAGTGCAAAATGTTGTAAAAGGCAAGTGGCGATGGGTTTGGAGCAGGCCTACCCCCTGACTCTGGGAATGAATAAGCATTCCTTAATTAGCCCATCGGGTTAAGTGCAAGCCTTAATGGGCCTTTCCCAAACTCCAGCGTGACATCGTTCTCCAAACATGGCCAAGAAGAAAGTTCCATTAGCAATATTAATACAAGCTTAGTTGATCATTTTCATTCAATTAACTTCTTTCAATTAAATAGATAGCTTGACAATGGAGGTGATAAAAGATGGGGAGGGACGGCTGATGACACGAACCAAACATTAGCGTGTTAGGGGTCAGCAGCGTTAAACTGACTGTAAATCCCACCGTTCAATTTGGAAAATGCATTTCCCCTGCTCCCCACTTCTTTAATGGGTTGTTTTAGCTGACAAGAGGCCTTTGAGCAGATCTTTTATGAAAATTCCCGACGTGCTCTTTGCGTATTTGCCACCTTTCACAGAACTCCGGTGTTCACTTTTAAATCCATTCTGTCAAAGACTAACAGCCAAGAACAAAAATCACTTGATTACCGTTTCCTTGAAAGAGAAAGCAGTGATGGAAAGAGGTGAAATGAAAGAGAGATGCGGAATGAGAAAAAAGAGCAGGGGAGAATGAAGTTAATGCGGTTTTCTGCCTCATTTGTTCTGGGTAAATAACCATTGGATGACCTCCGTGGCAGCGCTCCACCTTGTCTTTACCTGCTCATGCATACATGCCTGATCTCCTCTAACACAGACAAGCATTAGGCCACTATGCTTCAATGTACAGAGAGGCTACACAACAGATACCCCCCCAAGGGTTAATGTGTCACATATTATGGTTCGTGCTCTAAGGTATCAACGTCATGTGTGTTCAGAGAGGAACATGTATGTACAGGTTGAAAGCAGCAGCTACTGAGAAAAACACTCATACAGTATGAGTCTGCTTTGGGTGACTATACATATCTATTCTCAGATCAATCCATCCATATCTGTGTGGAGACATGCAAATGAATAACACACTAAAGATATCTTGTATGGTCTGTACGACAGGTGTCACATTTTCAGATTTAATACAATTTTAAATTTTGAGGTCAGCATTACTTGCAGAAAAATACAAATTCTTAGTACTACTTACTATTTGAACATGTTTTAAGACGATTAAGTTAAAATGACAACACTCATGAGATACAGTGGCTGGTAGCTTAGTGTTAAAACACAGTTGGATGCAGTGCTGAGGTCGTTTTTTGTGTGACAGACTACATGAGACAGGTGTGTGACTCAATCTGCAAGCTGTTTTTTAGCCATTCTATGCAATGAAAAAAGCTACATTTTGACATAGGAATGAGGTCAATGAACCAGAAGGATTCTCTGTGCCATCTCACTTCTTAAAACATTCAGGTTGAGTTTTTAAGTCCTCTACAGCGCAGGCCTATGTGTGTGTTTTGAGTTGACATAGTGTGAGTATGTGCGCACACACAGGCAGTGGGGGCTCCAGACCCCTCCCACTTTCCCAGAAAATTAGGTTTTGCTTATCATCAACTGAATGGCGACACATTTCCATTTCTGCAAGCTTAATGTAATTCAATGCATTATTTTTACTTTATGTCTGCATCAAGATTGAATGAAAAAGAAATTCAGTTAAAATGCCAGGCGTGAATACAAAACATCAGTTAGTTGATAAACAGGAACACATCAATGATGCACATTCAGCTGTAACATGCGGGCAGCTTTATACATCTTACTTTGAACAGCTGTACCCAGCGTTTCTGCTCGGCCTGGATGCGCAGCTGAACCTCGGTGTTTGTCTTAACACCCACACTGCGGAAGGCAGCCATGTACTCCTCACGGTGCTCCGTTTTAGTCTCGGGGTAGGCCAGCTTGATGATACCCAGGCACGCGTCCCTTAGACAGCGAGACAGAGTCACCAGCTCTAACAGTGTGAAGGGCATCATGGAGGACTGCGTCTGACCTGTTGACAGGGAGAATGGATTCATCGTCTTTTACAGATATTGATTTTCACATTTACATGGCGGCAAGACGGTGTGTGACTGCTGAAAACAACACACAATGACCATATATTATTTTGCTGAGACCACCAAACGAGGGAAATGGGAGACGATGGATGTGTGTGTCCACAAGATAACAAGCTCCAGTAGGACGTGTGGCCTAATCAGACATACATGATGATGTCCAGCAATCCCCTAGAAATGTATTAATTTGTCAAAAAGTAGATATAACCAAGGGCACAAATAAGGAACATTAGGGAACATGACGTGCAAGGCTTGAGGATGCAAAACAAGGACTGTTAAATTAATTTGAAATTGATCCAGTTAAACAGATGAAAAAGTCAACTACCTTCCATTTCGTGACCGAAGAACTCACTGTCGTGCACGGAGATGAGCGAGTGGCTGAAGAGAGAGCTAAAGAGATAGAAGAGAGGAATGATGCGGTTGGAGTCCTCAAAGGACATGGGAGACCCTCGTGAGATCAGCTGAAGGAGCGGCACCATGGAGCTGATGGGGCGGCAGAAAGCAGGAGACCAAGCATGAGGCACATACTGTACATACTCAAACAAAAATAATATATACGACTGCTAACACTCACACTCACACACACAAATTTTCAGTAATCAGCTTTGAATTAGCTCACCCAGTGATCATTTTTGTTGTCATGGAAGTTATCAGGTGCCAGAGATGCCTCAGGAAACGTGCATTGAACGCTAAACTGTACAGAAGTCTGCAGAGAACAAATAAGCAGAGGGAAATGTTCAATTTAAACATTCGTTTAATAAAGTCATAATCAGAATCAGAAATACTTTATTGATCCCTGAGGGGAAACTCTTTGTTATAAATTGCTCACTTGCATATCAAGGTATAAGGAATTGAAATAATAATAGAAAGTAGGTACGTAGAAAATATAACAAAATATACAAATCTAAGAATAAACATAAATATAAAGCAGGGTGGATATGTACAGTGTTTTAACGTATTAACAGAAATATAACGATAAATAGTAGTAGTGAATTAAAAAGTATGGTAATAATGTGTACTGGTAGAGTTGACATGGAATGGTATGTACAGTATTGTACAGTATTAACAGAAGTAAATAACTACTGGTAGAGTTGCTCCTTAAAAACTACAGTATTAGAACAGAGAATATTGCAAATTAGTATTTAAAAAAGCTCTCATCAACAACACGACATGAGCTAGAGAGCTATTTCATTCAGATGACACAATCAGTGTGAAGAACTGTAAAATGACGTTCTGTCAATCTGTCTGCTATGTTGATGTTGTTAACTTTGCCTTGTTCACCAGAGGACACAAGTAAAAGTGGATGAGAAAAAATGACAGTTAACCAACATTTCCCTCATAGAATTTTCTTGGCGTTTCTCTCCCCTTTTATACCTTGTGAGGGCTGAAGAGATTAAATGAGCCATTAAGCTTTATTTAGGCGAGGCACCTTCCATTAGTAAACTAGTTGGAGGCGAGCGTACCAGCTCAGGTCATAAACAGCCCTCTGGGCTTCCTGCTGGAGCCCCATTTAACTTAATGGCCAGGAGAGCAAGACAATGGAGGACGGAGGAGGAGGGGAAGCCTGGTCCTCGCTGTGACCCCGCAGCTCCAGCATGCTTCCACACTCACAGTGAATTACATGATATCACTGAGGAGGGCCCACATACCATGCTATAGTCGCTCTGCGGCACCAAGGTGTGAAGCTGCTCTTTGTTCAAGTTTGTGTGTTTGTGTATACTCCTAAATTGCATGGCTTTTCACACAGAGGGTAAGTACAGGTGACAATAATGTGTTAAGTAAGCTAAAAGGCAAAATAAAGTGTCCCCTGCATATAATAGGCCCTTGTTTAAGAGTGACAGAGTTGACACCTATAAGGATGCTTGCCTTTAATAGGGGCAGCATCATATATTCTCAGCAGAGGAGAGGAGGAAAGGTCAGTGGAGCATAAAAGAGCAAAGAGACAAAAGGAGAGAAGAAAGTAGAGAAAGAAAAAGGGAATCCTACTATACTTGCTGAATATTCTTTTCTCAATGTCAACGCTCAAATTCCCATTCCACCATTCAATCTACAAAAACCCATTCAGAAGTCCCAAAATGGAAACGAGCATTAGCAGCAGAATGTCAGACAACCCCTCAATACAGTTTGAAAAATGGTTTGTGCCGAGCGCACACCATCTGTCAGTACTACAAGGCTCAGGAGAGAAGCGAGGAGTAGTGCTGTGGGCTCATAACAAGTGATGCAAGTGTTTGATTGAAATGGGAAACAAAGCACTAAATGCCAGCTGACATGCTGATTTACGGCCTGAGAGAACCCAAACCCCCATTTCAATCACGGAATGAACCACTAATAAACAAAGTCAAGACATCAAAAGGGGTTGCCCTTGTGTGTGTGTGTGTGTGCGTGCGCGTGTGAGAGAGAAAAGCAGCTTGATGAATAACGCCCGGATCATTTCGATTTGCAGTAATGAAAGAATCTCTGTTCAGCAAAAAAGAAAAAAGACCACCGTGCTTGGGGTCACATTTGATACCATAAAAGACTGAATATGTGAGTTTCCACCGGAATAAAAATTTGTTTAGCAGACTATTGTATTAACATGATCAGCGTCATTATCTCATGACAACACAAAAATCACAGCAACTACTCAAAAGTAAATGAAAGACCAAAGTTCACTTTCATCAGAGTGAGCCCCGTTAGCAAGAGGGTGCTATGCTGGGCTAAAACCAAACTATCAAAGTGAAATTACAGCAAATATCCAACACTAAACAATTAAAGTGAAATTATACCACACCCACTAGAGCAAACCAGGGCTTAGTACAATTAGCAAACCAATCAAAAATCAATTTTGGTCCCGAATCATTGTTCAGCTTTTAAGTTGTCCTTTGAAAAAATTCATTTCATGAGACATTTTACGTATTTATTAAAAAGGCAGTCGCTGGACGACGGGCCAGCCTCTCTCTTTTTTTGCTGTAAGAGCAGTAAATCAAGGCCGGGATGCAATTTGCTCCCCTTAGCCTCTTGTAAAGCTATCCCGTCCACTCCTGCAGTGATTAATCTTTCTCAGTGAGCTAATTATTTTGTACAGATATCCAATAATGATGGAAGACGAAGGGCAGGATTTATGGTAAAAGCGAAGAGAAGGAGGAAGCTGTAAAAAATTAAGGGGAATGGGGGATAAACACTGAAATTCCTCTAAATTCTGGTCAACCATTTGTAAAGCAACATTGCAAAATAGCTAGATGCTAGTCAGACTCGAGCTGCTGCCCAGTGTTTTGTTACAGAGGAAGTTAATTTATGCTCATGTTTTTATGCATAGTTTTGTCAAAGCTAGGGCTAATAACAAAAAACAGATAAATGTGTTATGAATCTTTATACATTAACATCCACACCCACAGGTTTAAATCAACAGGCAGCAACCAGCTCCACTAATAATTAACTAGAGCAGGTTGACCAATCACAAAGCTCGGTCTGGATCACCTCCTGTCTCTGTCAATGCACCATCCACCCCCACCCCCACACCCACACCACCTCTGACATCCTGGCCCTAATGTAATCAACCTGAGAAGGGGTAATTGCCCTCATCCAGAACTGACAGCTTCCCTGACATCCCTGCTTCCTTTACCGGTTGTAAATGCCAGTGGGTGTGGATCACTGATAACTGCCTGCCTCACTTCACCGTTATTTACATTACTGCTTACAGCGCGGAAACACATAAAGACATTATTTTCCTCTCAATCAGGTAGGTGTGTAAACAGGCTCTCAGAATGAAAGGCTGATCTCGATGTGTAAAATGTTACGATATCAAATAAAAATGAAAAGGGCTTTAAATTTGCTTTCATGTTAGGTTTCGATCTAGAAACACCTGCTTCACTATGAAGTGCACCTTGGTTAGAGTTATATATTTAAATAGCAATAGCAAGTACTTTTTGGAAATTAGGGAACGATACCTACAATCTCTATTTTTGATGAAAATACATTACAAAGTTGTCTTGTCATTTGCACGAAGCAATAATGAAAAGCCTTCAAGGGTTTTACTGAATAAATTTAATTTGCGTATTTGTACCTGACTTTTGGCACCATGAGGCGATGCTGAACCATGAGTGTGTGGCAAATGGATGCCATCATGGTGAAAACTTCCTCGCTGGCTGAATCCCTCCACACCAGGTTCAGCAGGGCGTTAGTCTGATGCTTAGTGTCCAGCTTGTGGACACACTCTTCTGTGATCAGCTGCACTGAGATTCTGCTGTCATCCTGACAAGAGGGAAATATATACAGGTTAAAAGACATTTTAGTTCATCATAGTATCACTACAGAAGCCCTAAGAAGCCTTCCATTCAAATATTTTTCTCCGTTTTCCCATGATAATTTTCTTGTGATCTCGAGATAACAACTGTTGTTTTCCCATGATAACAGGATCATTTTCTCGTGATCTCGAGATCACAAACCATAACTGAATCCAGGGGTCAGCAGGTGTGTTTCTTCACGAGTCAATGGTTAGCTCAGTTGGTGGAGCACAGGACTCGTAATCCAAGGATTGCCTGTTCGACTCCTGCTCTCTATGACTTTTTTTTAATGAAGAGATTCAGGGGAATCCAATCACACATTCCCCCGACGGCTATTTCAAAGGTTCCGAAATAGCCGTCAGGAAATGTGTAACGTTAAATGGATTCCCCTGAATGAAAAGTAATCATCAGGAATTTCCTCTGCGTGGGAATGATGGGGAAATGAAAAGTCCACAGGTTGATAGATGTCGACCAATCGTCGAGATGCACACAGTCCGGCATGTGCTTTATTGTGAGCATGAGAAACAGTCTTTTCATAAGAACTTTATTGAAGAAGATTATGAAAAAGAAAAATTGGTCTCCTGTGAGGATCAAACACACAACCTATCAGTCCTGTGCTCTACCAACTGAGCTAACCAGTGACACTAATAACCACACTGAAATTACCATTAAGAAACGTTCCTGCCGACCCCTGTGTTAAACTACTGCTGAAAATTATTCCATTATCATGGGAAAACCAAGTACAAAAAATATTTGAATTGATGGCCGCTTAGGGCTTCTGTATATCACAGTATTTATTTTCCATTCACCTTAATTGATTCTAAGACTCAAAACCAGCAATCTCACTTTAGGTCATTTAGCATTTTATTTCAAATGTAATCATTTGAATTGTCCACCCAGTGAACAAAGTCTTTTTAGGCACTTAGCCCTTATTTAACAGGGAGGTGAGATGAGAGGATATGCGATAAAGGTCCACAGCCAAACATGAACCAGGACAGCATCTCAAACCCATACCCCATCAGGATGCCCAACCAGGTAAAGATCAGTGATATTATATGCAGTTATGTATTTGGGACCAGGCACAATGTCGATGTTGGCACAATGTTCTTCTATACTTTTATATTTTGACAATTTATATATTTATATTATCCGTTTATTCCATATTTATATATTTCTACATTTATTTATGTCAATTGTCTACATGTAGCACCTTATCACCAAAGCAAATTCCTCGTATGTGTAAAAAAACTACTCTTTTTGATTCTGATGTGGCACCATGTCACAGGCCCAACTGAAGAGGGAAACATTTTTATTTAATTTACTTCCGAAAGTGGCCTCAGACCAGAAGTGCTCTGTATTGTGAAAATAATCTAGTCCTGTTTGGCTTTTGAAATGTGCTCATCTTGCGATGATACCTGACGAAACTAATATTGCTCTAATCTTGGTATAATTCCATTAACATTTTATGTTCGTTTGTAGGCATCGTACCTGCATGGGAGGTGGATGGATGCCAGTGTCATCGTCGTCCTCCGAGTCACTGCTAACTTCTGGCCTGCTGCTGCTCTCTGACACCGGCAGCAGTGGTAGCAGTGTCTGCAGAGCACGGAGGTACAGCAGGAGACCCTCCTCTGATAGTGAGCCTGCCAACGCACATCCATCACCATTACTGTGCACACTATCATATCATCATCTCTAAATCTGTCTAAGAGTTTATACATTAAATGAGCCATATACCGTATATACAGTGTGCAGTACAAACACGGGCCTGTGTGCAGATCTCTAAACTGTGCCACCCACCTAAGCAGTTCTCCCCTGCAGAGAGGACAAAGTAAAACACCCATGGTGCCCGGCTCTGTGGTGCTGAGGAGGAGCCAATTGTGGCCCGGAGGGAGCCCAGGAAGGCCTCGAATGGAAATGAGAGACGGATGTCGGACAGCGCCGGGATAAAGAAGTGAAAGATCTGCTCGGTGAACGGTGCAGAGATAAACTCCTCGGTAAAGGCTGCAAATACAAACTGCCTATAAGACAACAGACAGACATCAGACAAGTTAACACACTGCATGAAAATGATATGAATAAAAATGTATTTAAAAAATTAAAATACTGTATGATCACACAGAAATTAACCAAGGAGGTGGGGTGTTCTAACATCACCCTGCTCTTTCTGCTGCGTGAGTGCTCCAATATTGTGTCTCCAAACAGAGCTGCTTTGTGTGGCCCAGTCAGACACATCTGGTTGGTGAAGTCAGATAATTAGCTGTTAGAGTCCGTGTGTACACAAGTTTCTCTCACTCCCGCCTTGCTTTTCTTCAAAGAAGAAAAGAAGTTCCCTGTCGTTTGTTATTAAGAATGTCTGAAACTGAGGGCAAACAGCCTGATATTCTGCACGAGCGAGCAAGTCTGGGGCCCTTTTATGGCTTGTTGTAAATTGGTCGCTGAAGCAATTACTGCTTCACCACTGACTAGAGGGGACAAAAAAAACTGCTGTAGTTTGTCTGATCAGTTTAATGAATGATTTTTAAAGAATTCACTAGGGACAAATACTTTCCTGCTACCACGCGGTAGTCTTCTCTCTGTACTCTGCAGCAATTTGGGAGGTCTGCAGAGATCACTTATTTTAAGTGTATCCAGCAAATCCTTATCCTGTTATGTGGAGCCTTATTTGTGATTGTGTGTTTTTTTTGTCATCCCCAGAGGAAGGTCAAACAACCGTGTAGTGCTCATGGACACTTCAGCAGAAGGTGTACCTGTCAGAGTCTTGCAGCTAGTTCTGATCATATTTAATTCACATGTTCTCAGAATCCAACTTGTAAATCAAGATCAATGGTGAGATTATTACATTATTTACAAGGGCCAATTTTACCATCAGACACCAGTCACCACTGGCAAATATCACCTGTGTCTGTGATTCTTTTGTTCAGCTTATTTGGTTGGTAACCTTCCACTCCATACAATATTTTAATATTGTATGGAAATACAAGGAGGTGACATTAGCACTGAATGTAACTGGATAATTTTGGAATTCACAGTGTCCCATTGCTAGTTTAGAAAATCTTTCTGGCCATATAATGCATAGTGCTTGAAAGTAATACTTATATACTAATAGTCAAACAGCGTTTTCCATTGGAACAACTGCTCTCCATCTTCTGGTGTGCAGCACTGTGACCCTTCCCAGCCGCAGCCTCCGAAATTACCTCTCAATAAGTGACAAATAGCAGTAAAATGGTGGAGAACTAAGTAAGGGTGACCCATGAATGAATACTGGGTATAGTCTAAAATGAGTCTCTCCGGCCGAGAAAATGAAAGAAAAACAAAATGCATCACAAAAACTTTCCAACTTACATACTCATATTTCTATTCAACTACATAATTATTTGGGCAGGAAGCTCCTGCCACTGTCTGTGTAAAGGCCCTGATCTAACAGTTACTTCAGTCTCGTGCTGTACCTTGCGCCTGTTGTGCAGGAGGAGTAGCTAAAGTGCAGAGGCTTGAGGATGTGCTCCAACAGTGTGCTTGCTAGAGGGAAAGAGGGAGAGTCACTGTACTCCAGACTGGAAGGGAGCCTGTGATTCACGAGAATGTACAGCGACTTATAGTATCCTGAAGAGAAGACACAAAGAGAAATAAAAATTCAGAAGGGATGTTACGACACCGGTTAACTTGGTAAAACATCCACTTAAATAATTACACACTTTGAAGCAGTAAATGTTACTGTTTGCAGTAACAAGTGTAGGATTGGTATAGGAATGAAAGGAAGTCAACGGTCAGCCATTAGGTTTTCTCAGCGATGCACCAGAAGTGAAAAACCGCACCACCTGAAGTCTCATATATACTGAGAATGTAAAAGGAGAAGCGCAGATAACCTGCAACAGAAAACAGTGCTCCCCTATGCTTAATATTTTTAGCTATAAAAGTAGGGCTAGACAGTTTGCCTGGTTAATTAGGCTTCAAGACATCTGACAAAAATTAAACAAGGAGCTTTGTGTTGACAAGTATGAATCATTTTAAACAGTGCACTTGAAATGACTCATACTTCTGGGAGAATGTAAACACTATGAGATGTACTTGACCTGTGCACACCACTGTATATACTCATGTGCCAGTCAGAGCAGGAACTGCCCATGCACCGATAAAAGTAGTCAAACACACTTCGGACCAATTAATATTGACAGACATCTCAACACAGCCCCTAATGTTTGACAATTAGGCCTTAAAAGGTTTATTTGTTTCTATGTTATTCCACGTTGGAATAACATCACCATTTCCAATACTGATTTTTTTTATCCTCCACAAAACTGACAGCAGACTTAAGAACAATGAATTACGCATATTCTCAATCACGGCCATGAACATCACATCAATGCTGATCTATTAAAGTAACACCAGACAAATAATATCAATGCTTTCTCATCCAAAATCTTGAATAAATACATAATAAACCAGTGACTCCCACTGTAAACATACCTTTCTGTACCATATAGTGCAAAATCTGCTCGAGTAATGAAGCTACATAGTTAGCATCTGGAATAACAGGAAGATAGGTTTTCTCTGAAGAAAAGATTTCTAGCATCCGCATGGGAACCGACACATTTAAACTGTCATCCTTGCAGTTCTGTAGGAGTCTGGGGAGACGAAGAGAGAGACAAGTCAGATGGTGACAACAACTGCAACGTTCTTCGGTATCACCCTACCACGTGTTTATGCATCAAACAGCTTAAAATATTAATCTTGTTTAAGTACTGTACCTGCAGCAGAAGCCTAAGATCCTCTTGATCTGAAACATACATGTTTGTCTCTGTGGGCCCACCAACAACTTCACAAACTGACTGTTGAGTTTCACCAGGTTCTGACACAACCATATCTTTAGGAACACACAAAATAAACGCACAATTTGTAACATGTAAATTAGACCTCTACGCTATAATAGCGTAGGTTAAACAATCAATTTAGTTGTAATTGAAGACACATGAAATTCTCACCAATCTATGTGCATCCACACTCTGTCTGTAGAAAAATATGAGTTGTCTTGATAAGAGGCAGAGACCAGGACCGTCCAAGATGTGCTGAGTTCCCCCTGCCAGCGTGTGGCTGACAGACTCGTCAAACCTGGCCCTCTGGGTGGCATACTGGAAGAGGGTCACATATTGCAAATGCTTTGTTTACACAGATTATTTGAATATTAACACAAACACTACAAATCTACACCACAGGTAAGAAAATGGTGCCATGTCAAAAAGAGGCACACAATAAGCACAAACAAGTAAAGGCTCTATCTGTGATTATAAAAAACAATAAATTTTGTCTCCAAACAGAGTAATCCGACTTGTTGTCAGTTATCTGCTTTGCCAACACAGAGGCCACGGTTACGATACGATACCATATACTTTAGTCTCCGTACAACACTTGGACTCAAGTGCCACACACATATACTTAGCTTCCTCCATAGTAGTAATAATAAAAGACAAAATAAACAGAGCACCACATACTGTAGCAAATCAAAGCACAAATTACACATATTGCACATTTTTGGCAAAGAGTAAATGATGAATTTATCCTGTATTTATTTATTTTTTACCACTTCCACAATTAAAACACAAATCCTTGCATCTCTTTAAAAGCCATCTCAAGCACTCTTCACCACGTCAACTATTCATAACTAAGTGGCTGATCAAAAGAAAGGTTAAGGCCTTTCTCTGCTGAAGCAAAAACAAAATTACCATGTAGAAAAACCAATAATACCAACAACTTTTTAGGCCACTGACTGACAAAGTATTTGGTCACCCGCCTTTGGCAAATTCTTATCATCAAACAAACTGTATTCAAAGGCAGCAAAACAAAAAAAAACATGCACACAGGAAGTACAGTTTATCTGCATAGTCTGATTTGAGGTTTGAGCACTGTGTGCAAAAATCACTAATATGCATTCAAACAGATGCCCAATTCAGATATCTGAAGCTCACGAAAAATACATTATCTACAAAACCATTCATACAGGCAGCAACCTTCATAAGCCACCTACATGTTACAGGGTTTCATGCGTAAGTGCTGACACACAATGTGAGTGAAAGTTATCATGGGCACATCTCACAGATGTTATGTTAAATTAGGCTCACAATACTCAATACTGAAAACAGCCAACCCCCTTGGTTTTCTTAGTTGTTGCAGACTTACCTGTTGTTTCAAGTCCTGGTAGCCACGTATGTAGGACTGAATGATAATGGCATTCTTCAGTCGTTTCCTTTCATCCTGCACAATAAAAAAAACACAGCTTAGAAGGAATAAATAGCATCAATGACCACTGAAACAAAGTAGGCCAATCATTTGTTATCATGAAAACAGTATTTTCTTTATATTTTCACATGATTTTGTTGTGCAAAGTGGTGTAAGTTGTAAGGTTTCATTTTAACTGGGGTAATTTGTCTCTACAGGAAAATCCTCATGCCATAACCAGCTTGTAAACAAAACATGGCACGAACACGGTTACCTCTCTTTTTCTTCTTTCTTCTTGAGTGCGATGAAGCAGAGATGCTTTCTCCTCCTGAAGAGCAACATAAGAGAACATTTGGAGAGCTAGTTTAAATAATAACATGCTTAATGAGTTGTGCTAAGCACATATGTAAGCATTTGGACTACGCCTATGTGTCAGTTGAAAACAGAACCATGTTGTCGCTGGTTTGTTACTGGTTAATTTGAAAAATGACACATACCTTTTTACTTGCCCCTCCAAGTGATACCTTGGGTCTTGTCTTGAAATCTCCCTCAAAGCTAAACATTGTTAGATTTTTCCCATTGACTGATTCAGAGGTTGCCACTAATATCTGAAAGAGAAAACAAAACGAAAACTATATCAACGTCCTGATTTAATACCCAATGGCAGAGTAAACACTAAAACAAGTGACGAAATGAAACAGAAATTAACTGACGACTCGCCTCAATTTATTAACAATTAACAGGCTAATCGATTATTCAAGACGAAGCTCCTCCGTTTGCTGTTCGTAATTTATATGACAAAATAAAACAGTCGTGATGTAGACAACGTCTGAACGAAAAGACTAACAAGGTTAACTTCAGCTAATTATCCTGACAGCTTCAGTTTGGTTACAACAATAGTTAGCTAGCCGGTGACTTAGCTAGCTAATGACTCAGCAGCTGTCAGGTGCTAAACGCTGTCGTTTACGTTATCTGACTACAAGCAGCAACGGAGACACCAAATCACAAAACATTTATTGATGACATGTCGCAGTACTGATTCATACATTTGTGAGTTACATGATTTTGTTGACGTTAGCAGTGCAGCTAGCTAGCAGAGCAGCTAAGCACTGAGACAGGCTAACTTTACGTGGGGTGTCTTCTTAACGTTATCCGCGTGTCCTTTTTGACACTGCTCACATTACAGGACACCCATCTGAGAATTAGAATCGTTTACCTTTGACTTTTGAATTAAGGAGTGAAAAAGACAAAATAATAATTCTGTGAAGGCTGTTTAGGTTAATCCAAACGTCAAGTCTTCTTTTCCTTCTCTCTCTCTCTCTAGAAATCATCAACACAACATAGGGAACAGCCAACTTAACTGCATCCGGTTCCTGTAATGTCTGGGAGGTGATTGGACAAAACTCGTGCCAATAACATCCAAGCGGCTTAAACCCGCCTCTCAACTACAGCCATTGAGAATGTTCTTTGACTGGTGTGCGTCTTTTTACAGTCTATGGTTAGTGTGTGTGTGTGTGTGTGTGTGTGTGTGTGTGTGTGTGTGTGTGTGTCTGTTAATACAGATTATTTTTCTCCTACAATACATAATACTCTTTTGCTGCACAAAACTAGCTTGTATGCTTCTCCTTGAAGGTGAAAGGTTATAGGCAAAGGCATAGAAAATGAATGAATGGACTCTTTATTAGTGAGCCTTCTCAGGTGTAATCCAACATCTTGACATACTACATCGGGACCGTCATACATACATACACACTTCTTCACAACAATGACAGTTTACCCAATTTTCTTTTATTGCCACAAGAAATTTTACATAAAAAAAAAAAAAAAAAAGTAAATGGACATCTAAATTAAAGAAGAAGAAGAAGATACTTTATTGTCACATACATGTTGCAAAATTCATTCTCTGCATTTAACCCATCCCTCAAGGGAGCAGTGGGCAGCCGCTGTGCAGCGCCCGGGAACCAACTCCAGATCTTTACCAGTGTCTGGTCAGTAGCACTGACTGGAGAACCTAACATGTTTGTGGTGGTAAAATAACATATTTACATTTCACAAAACAATTTTACCACAAGGTCTGTTTATAGCTGTTTTAAACCTTTCTAAAAAAAAAAAGCAACACACATTAGATGGAGTTTGCCCGTTTGTCATGAAACTGTAGATTTTTCTGTCATGGATTTCTTGTCCGCGTTAGCTTAAAAATGAAGATTGAAAGTTCTTTCTTGACCTCGTAAAATAGCCAACATTTAGGCCTAAATGTATTTTGATTATACTATAGGCAACACAGGCAAGAAGGCATTGAATTGTTCAGAATTGTCAACAGAGAAAGTTCAAATTAAATCACTGGATGAGAGTTTTCAAGGTTCATCTGAAATACAGAGAACTAAACCAGTCAAAACAGCCCAAACAACAAAAGCCTGCCAGCACACTCTATATGTGGTTTATATACATTTTAGTGTCCCTGCAATGCACTGGACTGGTTATCTTATTGTGTGTGGGTGTGTCGTAACAGTATACATGTGGTGTACCTCAAGGCTCATTCCTTGGACAGTCTACCTCATACATAATAACTAATGGGAATGACATCTCCTGCCAATGTTAAACTGATCCAACACAGTTTTATCTTTCACTCCGGGAGAGTACACAGGAAAAGCTGCATATTTGATTTAATAACGTTATTACTACAATGCCCTCTTTAAGATTTAGCCTAGAACAGCTTTAGTGCATATAATGGCATTGCTACAGCAAGGCTTAACAATAGAGCTATTGAACTGTGTCACCCTTTCTGTGGTTGAATGTTCATTTTAGAATTGATTTTATCCTTCTGAAGTTTTGATCTCCATTAGCCTGCACACAGCTAGAATTCAAAAAGGAAAGATCTACCTGCAGATCTACTGGATGGCTGAGTCAGTATCCCTAAAAGGCATTTTCAATTATTTTTTATTTATTTTGTATTCCCATTGCCTCATTGGATTGAAAGGTTTCTTCGTACCGTCATGGAAATTAACATTATGTCATAATATGATGGCACCACAGGTATGTTGGTAATTTATTGTTTGTTTTGTTTGTTTTTTACACTTTTGTGTTTTACTGATCTTTTGAATTTCATCTATGTAGATTTAAAACATGTACGTTTGTTCTCCAATGTATGACTGAAAAATTTACACATAAAGATGATAATAACTGATAAGTATGATGATTATTATTAACAGTAGGGTTTTTCTGTTTTATTTGGTGTTGCTGTGTATCTTCCTAGCCTCCCATGCAAAAGTAACTCTTCAGTGATCTGATTCCAGCTGGGAACTTTGCTTTCTCAGCTTTATCAGTTTTTACACATAGCCTATACAAACAACAACTCATGCATTTAAATGGTTTGGACTAAATATTCATATAGGCTATCAAAATAACACTCCAACACAGCAGCACCACTATAAATCAATACCTCTTTGACAAAGTAAAAATGAAATGCTTTTTAGGTTAAACTGTCTTTTCTGTTGTAATGAGCAAAGAGCAAAAAACTCCCCACTATGGTGCATTAGCTTCAATAGAATAAAAAAATAATCCACACATTTTACCCTAACCCCCAACCCCCCAAAAGTGCCATTTTAGAAATAAAATATGTATCTTATTTTAATACAAATAGAGATATTTCTTTATTTTAACTAGGCTACTAATTGTGTATGTATTTTTTAATTTTTGGAGTGGCCATTGGCTCATTTTCATGGGAATTAAAGGCCAACTTGATTAGATTTGATACTAATTCAGATTTTCTATATAGGCAGGCTATTTTTACATTGTTGTTATTATTATTAGCGCACTCAGCACTTTTGGCAACAAACTGACTTCTATCATCGGGCCTTTTATTGGCTGAACGAATAAAGATATTCACATATGAAATAAAATATTATGAGACACAAATGTTTTTAAAAGCAGTTTTACACATTTTTATGGAAGCAGCCATTTGTGCCAATTCAAGTGAACGCATTTATTGCATTAAAAGAGACAGTGTAGGTCCCTTTAAATTGCCTATTCATAATGAACACATTTACCGAAGGTAATTAATATATAAACTATCCCGATTTGTCACTTTGATTTGTATTTTAGTTAATTGTGAAAGTAATTACAGTGCAAATTAACAGCTTTCAGGAAACACCAAGGTTTTAGGGTCCGGTTCCATCTTTAGGTGCCTTATTAATTTTCTCTCCCCTAGATGTGATGAAAAAGAGCGATAAATCTGGGTGATCGGTGAAGGCCAATACTAAATGGCTCCATATTTCACCGCTGCTTTAATAGAAATATTCATGCCGGTCCCTTAATGAAATTAAACCGGCGGTGGGGACAAGGCGCAGATCGGGTGTGTGACGATCAACAGTCCGGCTGTTGGAATAATCACGCAAAAGGCTGATAAAATGCGTTTCATGGATCTACACAACAAGACCCTAGTTTTTCCATTTCTGCTAAATGTCCAGAGGAGATGATGTTTATTTAGCCGATCACAATATCATAATAATGTTTAAATAGCTGCCACCATCCTCATCCTCTCTCCCTCTGTGTGTCTTTTATCATTATAATAGAACAAAGGTAAAAAAAAAAAAAAAAAAAAAAGAAAGATCAGAAATAGGCTATCTTACATTTATGTTTAAAAAATGCATCTAATAATTTAGGGACTTTGCACCATGTTCCAACAACAATAAGTTGTCAAAAGCATATTAGTGAATTGACTCTCTTGGTGAATGTCTCCCTCCTCTCTTTCTATTTTTTCCCCCCACGTGTCCATGCAGGTCCATATCCCACCCACATCAATCTCCCCGTTATCATTCTGTAATTGCTCATGATCATCAAGGTCCACAATTAAATGGCGATCCTTTACTCGAAAACTACCCGGTGACTTGTTGATTTCCCCCGAGCAAATAAATGTCCCAGGAGCCCGGTTAGCTGATGAATTGACAAAAACTAATCAGCTTTATTGGTAGACAGGTTAAGGGCAACTGGGTGTCAATAATTCTCATTTTGACCTCCTCTTCCATTAACTTTAAGTGGCTTATTAGACCGAAGTCACCCGGAGCCACTGGCCTATTGCTACATCTCTATGCTCGCCACACTTTTGTTGCTGCTCGTTGCGCGCGGATTGTGCCTGAATATAGCTTATTTTGACAGCTACGCGTGGCTTTTCTGGGAAATGAAAAATCCAGTTACTTGCCCCTACTGATATTTTTTATTTAATAAGAAAAAACCCAACCGTATTTTAAGTAGCCTATTAGTCTACACTGGCAAAAACATTTTAGAGAAAAGTCATTTTTTAATGTAGGGAAATCCAAAGGCAAAAGTCTCTAAACAAAACCTCGTTTGCTGATAACATCATGTTAGATCAATTTGGTTTTACAGCTCCATTATAACAGGCCAGTGTGCGTCTGTCACCTTCAGGTCTGCACAGCGACAGAAGGAGGGCTTTTACTTGAATTTCCCTCTTGGCCTCACAGGGTGCTTCGGCTCAAGATGTTCACTTTTAGGCGTGCTTTCTTCAAAAAACAAACTGCATATGCTATATTTATTTTATTTGCTATCAAATTCAGTAAGTGAAGATGAGCCTGATTGCCTTTCAAATCATCTTACATGTTAGGATGGATCTTCAGTTTTACATTAGTTGATACACACTCATCCAACATGGTTTGGCCTGAACTAGCCTTGAATATTTCCTATTTGTTATTAATACCATGTTTTTTTTTTCAGTTTTCAGGTTAAAGCTAAACCATCTCACATCCTTTGTTGATCCATGAGGCATGCAGCTCCAAGATAAACCATTACTTCTGTTATAGCTCAATGACATTCTGGACAAAAACGATTAAGGGAAAGTATCTAAGTAAACTATTGCATTTTTATCATGAAAAAAAGAATGTAAAAACAGAATTTATAGATAGATTTATTAAATGTGTGTTAAATGATGGGTATTCTGGAGTGTTGTGGCTGTCGGTGTTTAACAAAATATTACAACATTGCTCCATAAACCCACTGTTGATGAACAGGTTATCATTGATCAAAAAGAATCTTACGTTTTACTTACGTTTGTGTCATTTTCCTATGATAGCAATATTTCATGAAAGCAATAACGCAGCCAACACCGTGCTTTACAGTGATTAGAGCAGAGAGGCGTTGTTGGGTCTGTGACGCTTGGGACAGCCCCCTGCCAGACGGCTGCACCAATCGCCTCCATCTCAAAGGGATTAAGTGTGACACGGAGCTCCTCTCTCACACTCCGGACCACATCATAACTTTTTGAAAGGTGGGAAAACGGCATTGACTTCTCCTTCGTTTACTGCAAAAGAGGCGACAAGGACGCGCACCGGAGGCCCGATGGAGAAATCCAAAAACTTTCGCATTGACGCGCTTTTAGCAGTCGATACACCCAAGGTGCAGACGTCTCCGCTTGCGCTTGTGACTTCCCTGTCCTCCTCCTCCATCCCGTCGTCAGCCCCGGAGCTGACCACCAGCGTCGAGTCTTTACGCGCCGAGACGCCGTCCCCGCCGAGGATTTCCACCTGCGGGTTGATTCCTAAACCGGGTTTCCTCAACAGTCCGCACAGCATGGTTGGATTACATCCGCAGAGTACCGCAGGGATCCCCGCACAGGCTCTCTACGGCCATCCCATGTACACCTACTCCGCAGCTGCCCTCACAGGCCAACACCCTGCCCTGTCCTACTCCTACCCACACAGCTCCCATCATCACCACGCCAGTGATCCCATCAAACTGACAGCCAGCACATTCCAGCTGGACCACTGGCTCAGGGTCTCCACAGCTGGGATGATGCTGCCCAAAATGTCTGACTTCAATTGTAAGTAGCTGCTTCATTACAGAATGTTTGGGCATTTTCTGCTCATAAATAAATAATAACATTTTGGTCACATATATTCTATAGTCTTTTTGTTGTGTGTGGCAACCCAGGTCGAGCTGAGGCTGTTTGATGGTACACCAAGCCTGCTTTATTAGTTACAATTTTTCTAATTAATATGAATAAATATCACTAAAATGAATGTAGGCCAACACGATGCTTCAAGGCGGCATCTGTTACTGTGCAAAAGCCTCAGTTATAGAAAGGCATGACATTCATATTTTAATTAAAAAATAAATATCAGTTTTCGATTTTGGCGCACGATTTCCCTGACGTATTGATATGATAGAGAGAGAGGCTGTAATAGAGTGGTAATTTTTCTAAGAGGAACTAAAATGGACAGATAATGGACAGTGGGAAAGTAGCAGAGGAGTGTGAAACCCACAGGCGACATGCTACTTGCTCACCAGATACTGCCTTTTTGTTTCTGCCCATTTTAACAGATTTGTTCAAAATGGAGTGACAAATGCTTCTCTATGGAAATATTATATATGTGCACGAGCTTGTTGCTTAAACAGGGAGCGCGGAAATGTAGAGAATCAGATTTTATTGCACCATGACAACAGTGGGTTGTCAATTCCCTCACAACATTACAACAGTTTTTGATCATTTTATTATTAGCCATAAGCAGGTTATTGGCTTTGAACTTGAATCTTTGGACATTGACATCATTTAGATTTAGCCTACTTTATGCCAGGAATTGTGTATAAAATAGAATGTCTTCTATGTTTAAAAAGGTATATATAATTTCTGGGGGGTTTTTCTTACTCTTGCAGCTCAGGCGCAGTCCAACTTGCTTGGCAAGTGCAGAAGACCAAGAACTGCATTCACAAGTCAGCAGCTGCTGGAGTTGGAGCATCAGTTCAAATTGAATAAGTACCTGTCACGACCTAAGCGCTTTGAAGTGGCTACGTCCCTCATGCTGACAGAAACTCAGGTAATATATCTTGCAGCAATGGCTGATGTGACCGTTTTAGGCTTCAAAATGTTTTTTTAAGGCACAAGCACCAGCAAGTTCATTTTAAGCTTGGATTCATTTTCTGAAAATAATTATGATGAGATCTCATTCCTCTTGATCCCGACGCATCCTTACTGTTTTAGACATTAAGGTCGTTTTCCTATCACTGCAATGGTTTCAACTTAGCATGGGCACATGGTAATTAGGTCATCCTGTTGATATTTTGTTTTCATTTATCAATGGATTTAAAAAAAAAATAAAACTTTAGTCGTTTCAATAACGTTTTAAGTTATTAACACCGCAGATGTCTATGTCAGGCGGACTGGTAACCTTTACGCAATCTTTACGCATATTTACGCACAGGTAGCCTCCTACTTTATCAGTTTAAACCAATTAAACTTAATTATTTTCATTTCTTCAGGTTAAAATCTGGTTCCAGAACAGACGCATGAAGTGGAAGAGAAGTAAGAAGGCCAAAGAGCAGGCCGCCCAGGAGGCCGAAAAGCAGAAAGGCGGCAAGAGCGGCCAGGAGAAATCTGACGGACACGAACAGTCGGACTATAACAGCAAAACAGACTCAAAAAATGGCAGAATAAGAGATTTTAGAGACAGTGACGACGATGAGGGCGACACTTTCCTGTACAACTCTTCAGACTGCTCCTCGGACGAGGAGAGGAATCACACCAGTGACCACAGCCCACAGCCTTGAAGCTGAAGAAGGGCGAAGGTGGCGATCTCCATTTATAATGACTGTGGGGGATTTCGCCACGAAAAAGCAGTTGCATGTAATCCAATCCATTTTGTTGTCATGAAAAGAATCAAATTTAGGTCAAGAATAGATAATATTTGTGTCATAATCAAGCAATAAAAGCGGGAGGTTTAAGTTTTATACACATAGGAGCATCATTCAGCACTCGGCTAGGTAAACTGTGACTTATTGCATGGTTAATATGCAAACGCTGTAAACTGGCTCAGGACTTTGCAATATGTCCCTGCTGATGGTATACTCTTTCAATGATATCCAATAACACCACACTACAGTTAATAGTCCGCTGTCATTGGTCATTTTTTTCTTTGTGGTGTCGGCAGTGTGCCATATCACGCTGGGGGGGAGGGGGGGAAAGTTATGTTTATTTTTCTATACTGTATTTATAAAATGGTCATAGAAGTGCATGCGAAATTATTGTTTAGCGTCTCTCTTGGTGCAAACAATGTGAAATAAAATGTTTTTTTTTTAATATAAGCCTCAGTTGGTATTTTGGCGCAAGTCTTGTGGTTTAAAAGAAGAAGAAGAAAAAAAACAGTCCCTTGATTTACGACTTAACTTGCGGCGTTTCACTTCGGCTGTGGACAGGGGCTTGCGTTTTTCTCCTTGCTCTGACAGGTCGGGTCATGGGAATTACCGTTAATAGCGCTGTCGGATCTGTGCAAACGTGCAGCGAGAGCAAACAGCGAGTAAGCAGTCAGACGGAGGAAACATTTCACACCACACTAGCAATGGGTTCGCATTAATAAACCCTTTAAAAACGGCTTGTTGAGCGACAACTTGGCTGCTCAGGCACTATTTTCGGGGCTGAAATCATATGAAAGTCATTTAGTCTAAAGAACAACTCCCCCATATAGTTTTGTTAATGGATAAAATCAGATTTATACCGATTCGTTATTAGCTCCATAGCCCACATGTTCTGTGTCCAAAATACTGTTACATTTAAATCTACAAACTCTTTCTGTGACGTTTTTGTATAGTCTTCATTTAAATTTAAAAAACAAAAACAATGCAATAAGGAGGAATTATAAACATAAGACATAAATTGTATTATGGGCTTTGTATTTTGCATAAAAAGTTGACCTCTTCAAATGCAAACCAAATCTGCACAGCCTAATTTTCCTACCTACACAACACATTTATTTTTTTCAACCTAGTCTTTTATTGTAATATATTTTCATTAAACTGGGCAAGGTTTACCAATGAGACTGAGCTTTAGGGACAGTTTAATAACTCATCTGTACATGGGTTTACACTTTGCATCAGTTAACTATACAGAAAACACAGTCTGCAAGATGTTCTTCCTTATCACTGTTCCCCCCAGTCATCAATGTTAAACTATAGCAGGGGTTGACTGATTATGTGCCATTTGAAGCAGGATTACAGAGGGATCTGTTGGTTATCTTCAGCTGTTTGCTTTAGCTTTAGCAGACTAAATCAAAGTTCAGCTGAGGGTCAAGCCCTACAAGAGTACACCAGCTAAACTTTCCGGCTCAGACAATGGCCTGTGTATGGACTGCACAGTGAGCCTAGTGATCCCATTATCTCCCCCCTTTTACCTGACAGGTTGTCCAATGTGTCTCCCAGTGGTCTCCATCATTTCTCAATAAAAAAAAAACAAATAACAAACACCACTGCTACTCAAGCCCAAAGTGTATTTGAAGGATGTGCTCCTTTGTCATCAAAAACAAACACTGCATCTTAAATGTTGCATCTAATTAAAACCCTTCACCACGAGGTGTGGTTTGTGAACTAGTGAAGGACGTTTCCTCTGGTTGACCTTGGTGGCCCCTTCCTGACATTAGGCCACGCTCCAGCCTCAGATTGATCCAGGCCGCACCACTGGAGCTAATTAATAGAAGCAAGTATCAAATGTAACAGAATGACTCTGCTATGCTAACTATGCGGGCAGATACTGGTGTCAGCGAGCAAACAGAATAGGCTAGACTTGAGGCCCCCCGGTCATTTCATCAGGGTGTGTAAACACTGAATGGCAACACCACCGTCCCTCTCTATTCTCACTCTTGTGCATGTCACACTCACAGCAGCCAAGCGGAAATATCAACAGAAAAGGACAACAACATACAAATATTCACATCAGTGAATCAGTTGTGTTTAAGGCTGTGAAAGACTTTATGATAACGTGCTGTATTGTGTATAAGAGTGTAAATAGACTCAGTAAAACTGAAGAAAGGTTCCAGGCGTCTGAACTCAACAATATTCACTCTTGCACTGTCTCCATTGGGGCAGCATCAGAACAAAATGTTAAGGCAAAGAAGAAAAAGAAATAAGATGAAATGGTTTCTTTCTCTTTACAAATGAGTCAAAGCTTCAGGCAAAATGTCTGTGATTTATTTAGGCTTTTATTTTATTTTTTTTGTAATGTTTAACAAATTGTATAAACATTTTGTTACAGTCCTGTGCCTGCATGTAGAACAAATCTTTTTTGATATTTTGCCCTTGCTTTATTAACAAATATACAAGCACCATCATGGGCAATGTATTTGCAAAATGAAATATGTAAAAAATCCAAGATATTGCTAAATATTTTTCAGCAAAATCTGTAGTTATTTGTTGCAGAAAAAGAAAGGTGAACCAATACACACTGCATTAAGATAATATACATAATGCTAAGACTGGTGTGTCTTTAAAGGCATCGGTATTTTCTAGATTTAAAAATCATCATGGTAACAATTATGTACAAGGACTACCCAAAGCATGAACATAATATAAAAAACATATTCTCCTTTAAAGAAAACTGTTGATTTGAATTCTTAGCTTTAAGAGACAATTCTAACCGACAAGCCTTCTTCTGTTCCACAGTCTTGTTATGTACCTCTGTTGGGTTTCTGCTCTGTGTGTGTGTGAGTGCGTGTGCGTTTTACAGTTTGAGCTTGGCCTCTTTGGCCTCCATGGCTTTGGTGGCGACCTGGGCTCGCTCTGACAGCATAGCTGCTTGCTCAGCTGGTCCCTGTGACTGGGCATTCTTCAGCAGGAAGTGGCTGATGAAAAGCTTCAAGCCCTCCCGCAGCATTCCTAGCTTGGGAATTCCTGAAATCCTGGCAGGTGGGAAACAATGAGGGACATTGATTTCAGACGTTCACAGGAGCTGTTTTACAAGATGTCGGCTAACGGAGGTTAACATTGCTGAACAGTTAAAAAAAGACTTTCTAGCCATGCTAGCAGCGCGGCTCCAAGGTTTGCAGTTTTGGTCTCGCCACCATTTTGGTCAAAACTGAAATATCAACTGGACGGATTGGCATGACATTTTGCATAGACATTCATGGTCCCAAAAGGATGACTCATGAGGTGAAAAATATTCAATTTGTCCAATAGTTTGGTTTACAAATACCTGCAAATCTAAAGACATTGCCATCAGCCTCAGTTGTACTTTTTCAGCTGCGTTTATTGCCCATTAGAAAATATTAGCATGCTAAACTAAGATGATGAACTCTGTAAACATTATTCTTGCTAAACATCATCATGTTAGCATGCTGATGTTAGCATTAAGTTCAAACTACTGCTGTGCCTGCGTACAGCCCTTAGGAGCTTCTAGCATTGCTGTAAACTCGCAGTTTTGTTTTTCAGTGTGTCATAATTTGCATCTATTTACATGTTTAAATCATTAAGGATATAAGAACTAAGTGTATGCAAAACGAAGCTCACCTTCCAAATATGCTGGCTAGGTCCTCAGGCTCAGTTTCTTTTAGCAGTTTAGTCAGCACCAGACGCAAGAAGCGCACCGTGGGCTTATCTAGTTCCCCAAACTCTATTACCTACACAGGAAAACACAGAGGGGACCGTAATTATTATGTTTAAAGATATAATTATATGTATAGCATCAAATATATAAATGTAATATAGTGAAAGCTTCAACCAACATTTAACGACGTGTAACTTACTTTGAGCATGGATAGTGAGAGGCACTTCCTCTGCAGGAAGTGGGTAACCAGCTGGACCAGGTTGTTAAAGGTGCTGCTGGGAAGGTTGGACAGCTCCCTGAACTTGTCCCATAGGCTGAACTGGAACGTCATCTTGGAGAATACAAATTGAAAGATTGATTAACTGCACTGAATGATACACCGATGAACAGCAATAGAAACTACAAACTACAGAAACCGGCTTCTCTGCACAGGGAGTCCTCTCATCCAGATTCAGGTTACATGTGAAAAGCAAACATTCCCACCAGCTCCGGTTCGAGCTCTTTGATGAGGACAATGGTCATCAGTTTCTGATATGGACCTGCGGCCTACACGGTAGCAAAGTAGGACGTGTGGTCTCACCCCCCCATTGTTTGTAGTCACAGTCTGAGTCAAATAATATCAGGAGGTGAGAGGTGTGAGAGGCTCCCACACCGCAGAGGTGAACTACAGGCCAGGTCACACACAGTTTAAGAGACTGGGTGGTCACAGACATCCAGCAGGTAATTTAAATCAATAAATGCAACTCTTCTTATTG
>NC_060150.1:38252757-38270150 GCF_021292245.1 Micropterus dolomieu | reverse complement strand
ATTTAACGACGTGTAACTTACTTTGAGCATGGATAGTGAGAGGCACTTCCTCTGCAGGAAGTGGGTAACCAGCTGGACCAGGTTGTTAAAGGTGCTGCTGGGAAGGTTGGACAGCTCCCTGAACTTGTCCCATAGGCTGAACTGGAACGTCATCTTGGAGAATACAAATTGAAAGATTGATTAACTGCACTGAATGATACACCGATGAACAGCAATAGAAACTACAAACTACAGAAACCGGCTTCTCTGCACAGGGAGTCCTCTCATCCAGATTCAGGTTACATGTGAAAAGCAAACATTCCCACCAGCTCCGGTTCGAGCTCTTTGATGAGGACAATGGTCATCAGTTTCTGATATGGACCTGCGGCCTACACGGTAGCAAAGTAGGACGTGTGGTCTCACCCCCCCATTGTTTGTAGTCACAGTCTGAGTCAAATAATATCAGGAGGTGAGAGGTGTGAGAGGCTCCCACACCGCAGAGGTGAACTACAGGCCAGGTCACACACAGTTTAAGAGACTGGGTGGTCACAGACATCCAGCAGGTAATTTAAATCAATAAATGCAACTCTTCTTATTGGCTCATGATGAAATGCAGAGCCAACTGGCCTCTCTAACTTAAACCGCAATCCTTGATCGGCATACAGTATAATTTCCACCTGCATGATCTATTTTCAATTAAGGACCATGTCCAGAGTGCACTATAGCTTTAAATGGTACCGTTATCATTTGAGATTTACTTCCCTTCATGTGATTATGATAATTACTTGATTTGAATGTTAACATATGTATAGGGGAAAAAATAACATAATGGCTAATGAAACATGAAACGATAAGTCGACAGAAAAATAATTCGCAACTATTTACATGATTGTTTATTTGTTAAAGATACAAACATTCCCTATGTACAGCTACTAAACTGGGAGGATTGGCTGCTTTACTTTTTCTTTACTTTGTATAGCCTTTCTAGTCTTTTCGACCACTCAAAGCTTTTACACATCTGCATTCACCATTCACACACATTCATTCACTGAGCCTAAGTGCTCAAACAGAAACTAACATTCATACACTGGCAGAACAGCCACCAGAGGCAATCCGGGTTTCAGTATCTTGCCCAAGGATACTTCGACATGCTTGGAGGAGCCGCCGACCTTCCGATTAACGGGCAACCCGCTCTACCTCCTGAGCCACAGCCGCCCCCACTATCTTATGTGATAGTAAACAGAATATCTTATTTGGTTTGTGTTGGAGTGCTGGCCCAAGCAATTTAATATCATCTCCTTGGGCTTTAGGGAAGTGTATTGGACATTTTCCCCAATTTTCTAACTTTTATAGACTAAAAAAGTACTTAACCAAGAAAATAATAATTAAACAACAAAGCATTTGCCTAGGTACAGGTACATTTATAATACATAAAAATAATTTTTGGTAGTGATAAGTGTTTTTTGCTCTCAAGATAATTGATAACTGAACTGAAATTTCATGTGTTAAGTATTAAACTGTCTAGTAGAAAGACTGTAGTTGTGGTGGTAGCCCATTAAGCTTTTGTGGGACTAAGGCAAGTTTATTTGATGCTGTTGTGGAGATTTAAAATCTAAAAGTCTGTTTAGTTGCACTAATCTGTGTTAAGTGAGGGTAGTTTTATTTTTTTATTCTCAGTCGTCATGGTATGGGTTTAACCAGCTAGAGTACCTGGAAGCGGCGATCTTGGGCGCAAAATTTCTCTCCCAGAACGGCGTAATAGGCATTGAAGGTTTTCTCCTGCAGACAGCAGTCCATCAGAACGTGAACAATCTCTCTCTCCTGCTTGTCCTTCAGGCCCATCCTACATGCAGAGCAAATAAAAAGGCATTAAAATATCAACCTTCCAGCTGGGACTACTTTGAAATGAAATACAGCCAAAATAAGCATGTCATATTTCCTTTCTTCTGTTTTTTGTTCAACTTAAAATCGATACATAACATAACAAACCTGAGCAGTTTCTCAAATGCATCCATGTAATCTTCGCTGGTCATAATCACACAGAAGATGTTTCTTCTGACCTCAGTGTTCATCCTCTGTTTCCTAGCCAGCTCTAAGACTTTGGCACTAAACTGAAACAAATAAACAATGACAACAGTTAAGTTGGAAACACAGCTAAGGCCAAAATACACTCCTCAAAGTGCTGACATTACTGAATAATACTGACTTGACCTGCTTATCATGTCAAATTGTTCAATGCTAGTGCTTTTAATACTCACAAAATTCGGTAAACCTTTTATTTTTTAATTCAACAAAAGGTCAAAACAAACTACTAAAATGCTAAATGTCATGCTTACCGTCTATATAGCTGTAATGTGGCAAGAGTGATCTTCATCTAAGGTATTAAAATATACTGTAGTCTAGTAATACTGTACTAACAAATGTAATTCAGATGATGGGTGATTAATGTTAAGTGGCAAAAGATTTACTATTTATGTTAAATCAACATGGGAAAAAAAATAAAAAATAAAATCTAATTTAAAGATTATAAATTAGTTAAGTCCGAATTAAAATACATTCAATACAACACTTATAAACCCTGCTACCCTGTACAAAGGATAAGCGGTTGACGATGGATGGATGGATGCAACAAAAACAAGCTTGACACAACAAACAATAAACACTGCCACACAGACATAATGGGACACGGTCAATACAGTATCTGCTTTCCCTTCCACGGCATGGCTACAGATTGGTACTGGGATGCCTACTGCACGCATGTACTCTGCCGTAATGCAGGTGTCTTCTGTGGTCCCTGGACTCTACCTGTCCTTCAACAGCACTCTGCTTTGAGGTTGTGCTCCCTTGTTCGCTGATCATGGGCGCTCCGCTCCACGAGGAGCCAACGATCCACCAGCGGCCCACTTGCTCTGCTGCCAGGAGATTGTCCAGAGAGACCCTCAGTTTCATGTCACTGCCTGCTGCACTCCGATGGATCTGAGAACCACATTTCCCCAGAATTAGCCACAGGTGCACTTAGGAGGCAAACATCAGTTGTAAAATATTAAAGGACACTAAAATAGCAATCCTGAAATAGACACAGCCACACTGATGGTCATGCTGAAAGCATCAGCAACACTATGGGCTTCTGGTCTAAAGGTGGTACTCTAGCACCGCCTGGTGGTACAAGTGCAAGCCGCTTTAAAAAATAACACCTTGAAACACCATGATGAATAAAATGAATGCCTATGAGCTACACTTCACAATCTAAATGTATTTTCACTAATGTAGTGAAATATGTATATTTCAAATGAAATACGGTCATGTTGTGAAAACCACCCACCAGTGTCCTCTGCAACTTCCTCAGTCTCTCCACAGGCTCAGGATCGTAGCCGGGGATCTTCCGCATGTCATTGTTCTTCAAAGCCAGCATGGTTTCCAGCATGAAACGCAGCTGAGAGCATGTGATTACATAAACAAATGTTATATAAGCTTCCAAAAATTTATACATAATTGAGAAACCAATTACACATTG
The DNA here is from genome assembly GCF_021292245.1 of Micropterus dolomieu. Taxonomy (NCBI): domain Eukaryota; kingdom Metazoa; phylum Chordata; class Actinopteri; order Centrarchiformes; family Centrarchidae; genus Micropterus; species Micropterus dolomieu. Next base: position 38,266,657 of record NC_060150.1, on the reverse strand, counting down.
CTTAAGCAAACACAAAAACATCTAATAAAAAGTAACCCCGTTTTCCCTACCCTTGTCTGATCCTGAAACTTCAACCCCATGTTGTTGGCCTTGCGTTGTCCTTCAGAGATGAGCTCCTTGAGAGCCAGAGCGTTGTCCTTCCTCAGGGCGAAGCCAACATTCCTCAGCATTAACAGAATTAGTTCAATGTCCTTCTCTGTAAAGGCTCCAACCAAAAGTTTTAGGATGTCAAAAATGAGGACAGAATGCACCACCTGGAAGTTATAGAGGTGAGCGACAATGGTGACCAGGTTGTCGCACTCCTTGCCTTCAGCTGCGCTCTTATACTCCTCGTCAAACTTTCGCACGACCGTCTCCAGAAAATGGGCTCCCACCTGGGAAATGATCATATTACAGAGTTGTGATTCATGTTACAATTGGCTTAATGTATGTTAATATCTGACATATGATAAATAATGGTTCAATATAACAGCATCGCACAGGTTGTGAATAAACCCCACAGTTCAAGTATAAATAATGATTTCCTATTGCATTGTAAAACTCCATAGCAAACAGAACTACAAAGTTCAATGTTGAATCTAATGGATGTTAAGGGATTTCCCAAATCCCTCAAAAAGTGTCGAAAGCCAACTGCTGACTGTGGGCTGCTTTTAATAATGATCCTGTTTCAGGTCATATACAGGATGGAGAGTCAACAACAACTGAGAGACAACAATCCTATTACACCTTAAGCAAAGGAAACCAAGGTGTTAGTTATCACTTTCTAATTCATCAAAAGAGCATTAGCTTACACTGGAGAGGTGCAAAAGCAGCTAATCCCTTTGAAAAAAAAGTCTCTAATGAATGATCAAAGAGCTGATGTCAGTTCCCAGGTCCGTGGTTACAATTCTCACACACAGCTGGTAAAACCTGAATCCACTGCTGTCACCTTTGGGACAGTGAACTGAAGGTATCGGAATGGACAGGCATCTAGGAAGTAAAACCTGTTTAATTAACATCCATTTTGAGGACATTGCCTATAAAATTTGCCTTTGACATTTGTTTGCGTCAATCAGAGGTTTACCAATTCAAAATCACTGACTGAAGGTGGTGTGTTTACCTCTAACCCAACGGCGTGGTGGAGGATGCTAACAAGCAGGACGTGCTCCATCAGCAGTCTGTCAGGCATCAGGGTCGGGGTGACGCAGGCTGCTAGCAGCACCTCCGTTAGGGTATCATTCATGTCCTTCCTGCTACAGCTCATGTACAGCTCCTCCAGCTGACCACTGATGGATGCCATGTTGGGCTCACTCAGCCTAAAGAAGTTAGAAAATGATGAATGATCAGTTTTCAAAGAATTCTAACAGCTCAGAAGTCAGGCGTTAGTGTGACTACAACGTTGACCAGTTGAGACCACCAAGAATCCATGCAGAGGAAATCTTTCTATCTGCACAAATCCACAACTACATGAAGGGTTGGTCTCCACAAAATCCTTAACTCTTTTGGTTGCATCTTCACAGCATCATAAGCCATTAGTCAATCAACAGAAAATTAATTGCTAACAATTTTGATAATTAAATAATCTTTTAAGACATTTATCAAGCAAAAATGGCAAACTTTTAAACGGTTTAAGCTTCGTAAATGTGAGGACCTTTTTCTTTTATCTATCTCATATCACTGTAAAGTTAATATCTTTAGGTTTTTGACTGTTTTGACAAAACCAGTTATTTTATCACATCACCTTGAGACAGATTAATCGCAACAAAACAATTAAAAACTTGATTTTAGATCTAGTAACATGCCCCTCACTGCAAATCAACTGTGGAAATAACAAAGCTGGACCCAGCTGAGCTTCTAGGAGCAATGGCAACTTTTTCACACTCTTGGAAACTGGTTGTACTAACTTTAAGATCGAGGTAGACATGCAGGTTTTATTTTATCAGAAGGCACTGACAGGGCACCTACAATCTAGACAAAATTTGAATTTTCATATATACAGTGAAGTGCCTGATGCATCAGCTGAATAGCTAATTATAGTAAGAAAGGGGATAAGATTTTGATATTGATTCTGGAAAAATGCATTTTTGTTGGTTTGCAATGCAAAAGCAGAGAATTTCATGAAATCAAGGAAATGACACATTACATTACACTTCCAAAGAGACTTTCAATTGCTATATACTGTATGTCAGAGGTCGCAAGGGGTTAAGTGTCTTGCTCAGGGACACATCAGTATCACCGCACACACATTAAATGAAACATAAAATGCTTTTTTAAAATTTCAGGGTTAAAGCGAAGGCAAATATGGTGCAATGGTGAATGCTGGTGTAAAAGTAGCACAAGTATTCATAAGCTGGTAATATCGATGTAATGTTAACACAGGTTTACATTTTCAGTTGCTGGTCATACTGCACCATTAAACTGAGCAAGGTGGTTTTTATTTCTTATGAATACAACTTTTGATTTGTGAGAATGTGCTGTTTCGGTGCAGTGGTGAGACAGTTACCTGTTCACCAGGCCTTTCACGTTCCTCTTCAGTTTTTCAAGCTCTGCTTTGCGTTTATCGTCTCCAGTGTTTCGCAAGTGAGGCGGCACGTACTTACCCGCTGCTGAGTTGACCTGGACATTGGAAGATTACAGTTAGATCCGTTATACAGCACACAAGATGTCAATGCTATGAGAATAATAACAAAATGTTTCTGAACTTACAGTTTCTGACTTGGAGCCTGATGTCTTAGTGTCAGGAGTGTCTGCTTCTTCCTCTTCATCTTCCTCATCCGAGTCAGCTGCATCACTCTCATCCAGCTCATCCTCCATTTCCTCCTCCTCTGCTTCTTCCTCCTCAACCATTTCATCGTCACCATCCTCATCCTCCTCCCCTTCTTCATCCACCTCATTTTCATCATCAAACGAGCCCACATCCTCATCGCTGCCTTCACTTGCCATCTCATCTTCAGGTTGTTCATCCTCGTCTGACAGCTGAGGGACGTTCTCATCGAGCTTTTCAAAGTTCTCCTTGGCCATGTCCATGTCATCATCATCATCATACATCCCCGCAGCCGATGAGCCGGAGTCAAGCATACCAAGAATGTAATCAAGCCCATCAGCCACAAAGGACTGAGGGAGACTTTTCTTGTTTTTTCTCCTGTTCAATCCCAGGCAGCGCTCTAATTTCTTTATTTCTCTGTCCTCCTCTTCATTTGCCTCCAGAAGTGCCATTTTTCTCGATTCTTGAAGCTTATTGATTTTCGTTCCTCTCTTGGAAGATGAGGGCGTTTTAGAGTTGTCTGATTTCTCAATAGGGGCACTAGTGGACTTGCTTGAATTTGCTTTTGACATTTCGTTCTTTGCTTTCTCCATTTTCTTGTTCTTCTTCTTCTCTGGTATTCCCGAGTTTTCACCATCATCGGGGGGTAAACTGAGGGTCTTTTTACCCTCATAATGATTTTTCATTTTGGCTTTTTTCATTTTCCGCTTTTCTTTTCGTTGCTCCTTTCTGCTTTTCTTTTTTACAAATCTCAAGCCGTGGTCATTCTCCTCTTTTTCGGTGCCACTTTTGCTTTTAATAAACTCATCCACCGCCACCATGTACTTCTGTAATACTACATTTCCCTTCTTCTTTTTGCTATTCTGCTTCCATTTCCCCTTCATCTTTATAAATCAAACTCAAGACAGTTTACTATGATCAGATGGATAACGTGAGCTAGATAACGTTACCTTCAACCGGCTTCCCTTCTTTCAAAACCCACATCCGCTCGGTTAAGCTATCAGAAAGCTAGCGTTACTGAACTACAGAGAATTTAAAACAAACGACAGACGCAAAGAAACTCTTTAAAAACATAAATTAGCCACCTTTCACTTGCACATGTATCTCCATGAGGACAACTTTGTTGATATGACCTAAGAGCATGTGACAATTTGTTTCCAGGGCACAGGGAACAGTCGGCGCACGGTGATGACGCACTTTATTTTGGGGCGTTTTTATTTTAGCGCGGAGCTTCTTTTCCTTCCATGTAAAATCTTTAACCAGTCAGGGCAATTTTTGCAGTGGTGAAAAGACGCAGGTGTTGTTGTTGTTGCAAGCTGTGCGAGCTAGCATGTAGTGAGTCTGTAGTTTTTTTTTTCTGTATTTGCAATATGAAGAATGGAAGAAGACGATGTTACTATCAGAGAGCAGAATTTCCACAGCCAAGTCCGGGAGTACATCGTAAGTAAGCGGCTAGTCGAGGCTAGCAGGCTAACAACGTCCTCTACTGCACACAGTAACGGTAGCTAGCGTTAGCTTCAACTGTCAGTTTGACACGACAGGAGTCACTAAGCTTGATAACGATGGTTCATTTTATGGTGCACCAAAAACATTTATTGTTTTATGCCCGCTTAAGTTATAGGCCAAGTCTTGTTTAAATAAAAAAACAATAAGCGAAAGGGGCTAATTAAGTTAGCTTATATTAACGTTAGCTCTCACTAACTAGTTGGTCATAGTAACTTACACTTAGTGTGCTGATTGGTGATGTTGGAACAGACTTATATGAAATATGCCTGCTTTTTACTAGGGATATTTTAAACTGGAACTCTCTTCAGTCCTTTTCAGTGTTAGATTTTATGCTTTATTTATCTTAAATTTTCCATGACAGGTCACAGTGTCATTATCATGCTCAAATAATTTAATATGTTGTAAGGAAACATGGTCTGTTGAGTATCCAACGAAGGTTAAAATCAAGCGCAACTGGACTTGGTTGAAGATACTGGAAGACGTTTCGTCCCTCATCCAAAGGACTTCTTCAGTTCTACCCAGAATTGAAGAAGTCCTTTGGATGAGGGACGAAACGTCTTCCAGTATCTTCAACCAAGTCCAGTTGCCCTTGATTTTAACCTTCGTTGGATAACTATGACCTGGATGACTGAGAATCTTCATAGACAATGGTCTGTTGAGGTTTAATAGTGCAGACCTAATGAGGGGACACTTTGTCTGCAGTAGGTTTTTCTGATTATTCCTGACAGACACTTTTGAAATATAGACACCATGAAATGTCTCACCAGCAGGCAAGCTCAACATCTCACCTTTTTTCCCTCTGCTTCACATTTTGTCCTAAGCGTCTTCTCAGTATCCCATATCAACATTTTATACATAAGATCCCTTTGCACGAGGCTGTAATGCTTCTACAGGTGCCAAATTATATTTATTGTTGTGTGTGCTTATTTTGCAGCCAAGGTTACTCTGGGGTAAATTTAAAGTTGGTCAACATGAGTGTGTGTGACAAGATGGTACTCTGTTATAAGACCTGAAGTGTGGGAAACTGTTTCTCCTGTAATAGGGTACTACTGTAAAGAATTATTGAAGAATGCACAGAAATCAGGTTACACAGAATAATGTGTCACTAGTTCACACATGCTTTGGTCAATAATTACATTTTCCACTTCCAGACACAGTTCTAATATCATTATCAGGCTTTCACATGCTTTTGTAAACAGAGATGCACTGTGTTGAAGTTTTTATTGTCTTTGACATCTGAACCTGGATAACCGCATTTGTGGTAGATACAGCCTCTTTCAAGCTAATGCACAAACTGCACAAAAACATACTGATTAGTTCATCTACAGGATCCTCCTCGGAAAAAAAAAATTAATTACTGTCCCTCACGTCCAGCTTGAGTTCATATATCCTAAAGGTGTGAAATACTGTTCCTAAGCAGGTTGGGGTTGCTTGCAAACTGCTTGCAAGAAGCCTGACTTGTTATTACCTGCATCTTTTCCATTGCTTACAGTGTTACTCAGCATTCTTTGAGGGAAAACGGAGATATTTTTGCTAGTGGCGGTGTCTTTCACTGGTCTGCTTGTAACATGTTTTTATCTCTTCCCAAATTCTTGTAGTGCTTCTGTGCCAGTTTATCAGCTCTGTGCACCTGATTCTGTGTTATTCTGCGTTTGCAACATAGTTGTACTTGAACCACTGTCATCACAGAGTTTTGTAGCTTTTAAACATTTCAGCTGTCTTTCAATTGGAAGGGGACTGTAGGCAATAAAAAAAAAAATTGTTTTTGCTTCAGCTGTCATATATCAACATGTACCTCCCAGACTGACTGTGGGGGTTTGGGATTTCATTTTATGTCAGTTTGTCTGTCTCTGAAATGCGCACCGTGTGCCCTGTGTCTGCTGGCTGAGTCATTTCATAATCCCAGCTTGGCCATGACAAGTTGTGCAATGTTGACAGAGTACAAAGTGCTGAAGTGGAAGCTTCTAACATTAGTTGCGTCCCAGTCACTGTCACAGTAGAAGGGGGGAATGTGGAACGTGATCTTTCTGTAAGACCGTCCAGCTTGTTTTTCGGGCACTGTTACCTAATAAATTCCCACGCAGCAAATGGTAATTTCTGGAACACTGTGCATGTAGCGTTGGCCTAATTAGTATTGTCAGACATTGGGAAACAATAATGAGCACACACAGTGCTCACTTTTGTTTGTTATAATCAAATAAATTAGTCACATTGAAAAATATTAAGTAGATAATGATGTTTGTAATAATAGGGTGGAGAATTATTTTATTGAGCTCATTCTGCACACTTTAACAGGATTAAACCAAATGCACAGTTATTTTTGGTAAAGTGTTATATTTCACCATATGGGAGGAAATTCAGACTCAGGTGGGCAAGTCTGTGTGTACTCTGTATTCTGCCTGGACTAGACAGATAATCCACTATTACAATTAAAACTACTAGACCAGAAACGATTAATCCATTATTTGATTAGGTTGTTATTTCCACTGTTTGGCCTCAAGTGTTGACCATAAAGAAGAGTTTCACTGAAACTTTCACTCAGAGGCAAAAATCAGCCTATAAACTCGAAAGAAATAACAATTTGATACTTATCGTGATAATTATCGAAATCGAAAAGATATGAAACTTTTTATCGTGATAACATTTTTGGCCATATTGTCCAGACCTACTTGCAGCCATAAAACTATACATTGTTTAAAAACAACTTGTTAGACTGTATGTAATGTAGTAGAAAATGCATTGCATACACAGTTTTTACACAAAAATGGCATGGATTACCTTTCATACCAGACTGTTTGTTATGGGTAAATGCTGAGGCCTTGATATTCTCATGTGACCCAGGTCAGTGGACTGAGATGGCGCTGCGTATAGCTGCCTCAGTGTTCGGTGCGCTCTGTTTTATATTTTCAATTTGTCAATTTATATATTTATGTACACAATATTCTCTTCCATTGCAATACGTCTGCACAACACGAACCGGAGTAATGCACATGTAAATATCTGCCACATTGTTCTTTCTCTGCAAATTTACATTTACATTTACTCATTTGGCAGACACTTTTATCCAAAGCAACTTACATTTGAGGAACAACATAAAAGCATCAACAAAGCATCAAATACAGCACGAGAACTACAACTGACAATGCATGCTAGTAAGAGCACTAATAAAAACTAGTAAGAGCTAATAGCACATATCGCATCAATGAGGTAAATACCTAGGGAAATTAGTAAGAGTTAAAAAAAAGTGCTATCAATACAGGATAATTGTAAGGGAAGAAGAAGAGCACAGGACGTGCATGTTAGAGGTTAGGAGTTAGAGGTGTTATAAGAGAAAGTGTTCTCGGAAGAGATGAGTTTTCAAGAGCTTCTTGAAGTTTGAGAGGAACCCCACTGCTCTGATGGCGTGTGGTAGCTCATTGCACCATCGTGGTGTTACAGATGAGAACAGCCGGGACTGAGATTGCTTTGTGTGAAGGGATGGCAAAGCCAGTCGGCATTTGTTGGAGGAGCTTAGTGACCGAGAAGGAAAGTAAACTTCTATTATGGAGTTTAGGAAGATGGGTGCAGACCCAGTAGTCACTCTGTATGCAAGCATTAGTGAGTTGAATTTGATTCGGGAGGCCATGGGTAGCCAGTGGAGGTCACTCAGTAATGGAGTAACATGTGTCCTTTTGGGCTGATCAAAAACAAGACGCGCTGTTGCATTCTGAACCATTAGTAGGGGTTTCACCGCACAGGCTGGAAGACCTACTAGAAGGGCATTGCAATAGTCTTGGTGAGAGAGAACCATGGCCTGCACCAGAAGCTGGGTGGCATACTGAGTGAGGTAGGGCCTGATTATCCTTATGTTGTATATAGCAAAGCGGCACGACTGAGAGACAGCAGCGTCATGGTCTGAGAAAGACAGCTGGTCATCAATCATGACACCCAAATTTTTATTTTTGTCTCTATTCTTTTATTAATCTTATATAACTTGCATTTGCTTTTTCCATATTTATATATTTCTACATTTATTTATGTCGTATGTTTGTCTACATGTAGCAGCTAATAACCAAAGCAAATTCCTTCTATGTGTAAAACACTACTTGGCAATAAAGCTTCTTCTGATTCTGTCCACAACTATATTTCTCATCAGGTTATCGCATTAAATTATCACATCATGTCACTGTACAAATTGAGCAGTACTGTAATACTGGGTTACACTGAAGTCTAGCAACCTTTAATATATAATCTGACTAGATTCTGTATATAGTTTTATTTTATCGGTATTATAAAAGGTTTAGTAAAGCCTACCAATCCCATAGTCTGTATTTTGGGACATACCGTAACAGGGACTAGATAAGGTAAATTTGAAATCTGCTGGGTGTACTGTTGATAGCGCCTTGCCAATGCGCTGATTCACCTGCAGTCATAGAAAATCCTTGGCTAAGATTCTTATGTTGTCCTTTCAGATTTGCTTCCTCCTGTTTGCAGTCCTCTACATTGTCTCCTACTGCATCATAACCAGATACAAGAGGAAGAGTGGTAAGTGTTTCTGTAGAATATGAATGCTCACAAAGTCGGAGCAGAAATCAGCATGTGCCTCAGTGAAACTGTGACCCGTCTTAAAGCATCTGTAACAGCCAAATGTGTCCACGGTGGACCCATTTTTACAGCAAACACAGTAGAAGTTAGTCTGACGGCATGGTTATGCTGTGTTTGCTCTCAGACAGAGCCCATCATTGTGTTCAAACTGAAAGGTAGTCACAGCCAAGAAGGCTTTAGATGTATGCGTGAGAGACCGCACCCATGCCTGTAGAGTAATCTGCCACAGTCAGCTTTGTATCAGAGTAAACTGTATCCGCCCCAAATAGCTTTTAGGGCTGTGGCAAAATGAATTCAATTTGTCACATTATAACAACTGTGACAGGTCAGGTTACTGACAGCCAGCCAATAACCAGGACAGGTTATATCAGTATGGTAATCGAATGATATTTAAACAATGTAGACTCAGGGACAATGTGAATTTCAGTGGTATCTTTAAGAGGAGGATAGGTTTTGTTCTTCTGTAAAATGTCCAAAACAGCATTTGAGCTACAGCAGGCAGACATGACTGAAAATACAAATCTGGCTGAGTTATGAAGGAGAAAACAATGACGCCCTGGCAGACATGATGAACTGCATCCCATTTTCCCAGGACAAATTTAGTATGTCCAGGTCACCTAGGCTTCCCTTGTCACATTTTGAAAATAGACCACTTAGTACCAGAAATCCCTTCTGGAGTTTTGTACAGTAGAAATCTGGGCTGCTCTTTTCCTTACACCAAGTGGTATGGTAGCCGGATCTTTTCTCTTACAGTACAAAGATACTGTGAAATATAAAGTGGCATTAAATGCACTGCTTGGTACAGTTTATTTGAGCATACTATTTGCTGTCTGACATAATGTGATGATTATCAGCTCATGCTCTAATTTCTTCAATACTATTTTATCTGTCAAATATACTATATATGTTGTTTTTTTATATCAGCACAGGTACTGAATAATTTGTTTATTGCTGACATGAAATAATGCCAATTTCTACTGTGAAAACTAAAAAACTAAAATTATAAATTAGCAGTGGATGAAAAGTATCATGTTAACGTTGTTTTTAAAACAAATACAGACTCATAGAAAGCAATAGTCAGCCTTAGAATTCCCTTAAGAATGGCATGTCTCAAATACTGAGGCTGTTTCGTTCCTGCATTTGCACCAACACTCCTACAATAATTGATTCTGGACAATAATTTGATGCCGTTATAGGTGGAAAGAAAATCAGAGATTTGACCCAGTTTCAACAGATACATCAGTATGACCCAAATAAAACATGTAGCCAATGTTGTGTTCTTATAAGTACTGTTTAAAGAAAGATGTTGTGTATGAAATGTCACTCTTACCACCTTGTGAAGTGGTTTGGTTTCCATTATAGATGACCACGAGGACGAAGATGCTGTTGTCAACAGAATATCGTGAGTAAAGCTAATTTCAGTTATATCTTTTTATTTTAGAACAATGTATTTCAGAAATTGTGGCAAGCACTGTTGAGTAACCACTTATTTATTTAGCTAATTAGGAATTAGAAATGACAAAAAAAATGAATCAGCAGACTGACAAATATTCTCTGCTTCCAGCTTATCAGTTGTGATGATTTTCTCCTTTTCTGTGTTTCATATCATAGTGAAGTGAATACCTTTTAGGTTTTTAAATGTTGGTTAGACAAAAAAAAGACATTTGAAGATGTCACTTTAGGAAATTTTCACTATGTTCTCACATTCTATAGACCGAACCATCAGGTGATTAATCTAGAAAATAATCGGAAGACTACCACTGACATTCATGTCTTACAGATTGTGTCAGTAGTTAGAACTGCGATGGCAAGTATCACATATCAGTCAGTTTAGAATTACAGTTCACATTACACTGTTGTAGCCACATGCATCCTGCATGTTTTGGCCCAGCTCAGCAAAATGATACCTGAGGGTCCAGCAAAGTAATGGAAAGCATTTCAGTTAATGAGCTCCTTTAGTGATATGGTCCAGTGGGGACTTTGTGTGGCCTTACTGAGGACCACTGAGCAGATGGTCACTCCCCTGGGCCCAATCTGGCGGCCTACATCCTCCGAATCTCTACAAATCGCAGGCTCTAGAAACATAGCCAGTCCATGTCTTTTGTTCTAGGACTCGTGCAGGGGTGGATGAAACCGAGGAGCAGAAGGATGATTAAAAGTATAGACTGACAATGAGCCCATAGCAGTTTAATCCAGTGCTATTTAAGTGGTCGCTTTCACTAAATAAGTTAATTCATCAGTTGCTTTTGCTTATTAATTCTTCTCACACTTTAAACCAAGTTATCTTTTTTTATATATAATATGTAATCCAAGTAACCAAGTATTTGCTGATTTGAAGAAGAAATAATTATGATATTTCTTTGTTGCAATTCTGCATGTGTTTTTTATTTCAACAAGCCCTAACGTGTGTGTGTGTGTGTGTGTGTGTGTGTGTGTGTGTGTGTGTGTGTGTGTGTGTGTGTTTGATTCCATTTGCAGATTATACTTGTGCACCTTCACCCTGGCAGTGTCCGGTGGTGCCGTCTTCCTACTACCTTTCTCAATCATTAGTAACGAGATCCTCCTCTCCTTCCCCAAAAACTATTACATTCAGTGGCTCAATGGCTCCCTCATTCACGGTCAGTAGATCACGCAGTTCATGTGTCTTTTTATTTAATTAACTCGTTTTCTCTCCCTTTCTTGTCCCTTTTGTATTTATATTAAACAATATTTCTGCTTTTCAAAGAAAGCAAATATCTACTAACATATTTAGAACAACATTGACTAGAATTATGATTAACTTCTTACATTAATGTCAGAATCAGGTAGGTGTTGATTAATATGCTGTGCAAATCGCAGTCGACAAGTACACACTTACATTTTTTTAACCAGTTTAAAAATCTTGATAAATGCTTGATTGAAATTGAAAAACATTGGAGTTCTTATCCAAAACGTTTTTGGTAACATTTTACAGGAAGTTTTTCTTTTAATCAGTTTAATTTAGCTGTTGTCACACCAGATAATTAATTCAGAAATTAGCACATGTGCTCCTGCGACAGTATGATTTATTTTTTTGTCTTAAACATGACAGAATTGTTCTTTGTGGCGATTTTAATATTCATGTTGATGACCCCACCAATGTTAATGCAACTGACTTTTTAAATATGGCCACTTCTTTTAACTTCAAACAACATGTTAAAGAGCAAACCCATAACCGTGGTCATACACTGGACTTGGTTTTTACCCTGGGTGTCAGCATTTCCTCTGTGGAATTAGTGGACACGACCATATCTGACCACAGATGTATTGTTTTTAGCTGTGATTCGCCTGTTACTCATGCCGCCTCACCAAGCTCCGTGTGTTCTCGCATCTTTAATGAACAAAGTGTTTCAAAGTTTTGCGCATTCTTTCAGAGCCAAAGCCAACACCTGTCTGATTCCAACACCAAAGATCTGGTCGATCACTTCAACCATATCTGCTTGTCGTCACTAAATATTACTGTTCCTCTACGTCTAAAGCTAGTAATCAACCCTGGATAAATGACAGCATTCGCAGCCTCAAAAGGGAATGCAGGAAAGCAGAGCGCAGATGGAAAAAATCCAGTCTCCAAGTCCATTACCTCAGTCTGAAGGATTTATTAATTAACTACAATAACATGGTTAAGGATGTGAGAACACACTATTTTTCTGAACTCATTACTACACATAAACACAATCCCAGGTTTCTGTTTAAGACTGTGGATCAGCTGGTAAACCCAACCCCTCCTTGTGCCTCAGCTGGAAGTAATGATGACTGTGAATTGTTTTTATCTTATTTTACCAATAAGGTGGTGTCAATCAGAGCCTCTATTACCCCCGCGGCCTCTTACTCAGAGGTTCCTCACCAGCAACAAGAGAGTTTTAACCAGTTTTATCCCATCGACTTGTCTGAGCTTTTAAAAACAGTATCACAAAAGAGAGTGTCCTCCAGCCCACTTGATGTAATACCTACAAAATTTTTACTGAAAGTAATAGATTCTGTTGGGCCCCATTTGATCTCTGTTTTCAACAGCTCCCTATCTACTGGTTGTGTCCCTGATTATTTTAAAACGGCTTGCGTGAACCCACTTTTAAAGAAACCTGGTTTAGATCCCTCCCTCCCACATAATTTTAGACCAATTTCAAAACTGCCTTTTATTGCAAAGATTCTAGAAAGAATTGTGTCCGAACAGCTGCTCACTGTACTGGAAAATAACAAAATATTTAAAAAGTTTCAATCTGGTTTCAGGAAGTACCACAGCACTGAGACTGCCCTGCTTAAAGTCACCAATGACCTTTTAATGTCTGCTGATGAAGGCATGTGCTCAGTCCTGGTACTCCTGGACCTTAGCGCTGCTTTTGACACCATTGATCACAACATCATGTTAGACAGACTGAGGCACTGGGTGGGGATCTCTGGTACTGCCCTGGAATGGTTTTCATCCTACCTGTCAAATAGGAAGTTTTGCGTGTCTGTAAACAACTATGTCTCTTCGTTCTGTCCAGTTAAATATGGTGTGCCTCAGGGGTCGGTCTTAGGACCCATTTTGTTTTCCTTGTATCTGCTTCCCCTTGGACATATTATCCATAAACATGGCATTTCTTTTCATATTTATGCTGATGACACACAAATATACTTGCCCGTCAGATCCACAGATCCTGGAATGCTGAGTTCACTTACTGCCTTTGTGAAGTTAAAAAATGGATGTCAAATAATTTCCTCCAACTGAACTCAGACAAAACAGAAATCCTGGTCATTGGGTCTCAGCAGATGGCAAAACAAATACTGCCATCTGCTGGTTCCCTAGTAAATCACATTAAGCCTGTGGCAAAGAACCTTGGTGTTTGGTTTGATAGTAATTTAAATTTCGAGCAGCACACCACAAAGCTTGTTCAATCATGTTTTTATCAACTTAGAAATATAGCTAAAATTTGATCTATGTTAACTTTTAAGGACACCGAGACCATTTTAAACGCCTTCATCTCATCACGCCTGGATTATTGCAACAGCCTTTTCACCTGTTTAACCCAAAAATCTATTGATCGACTCCAGACTGTCCAGAACTCAGCT
>NC_060150.1:38237008-38252657 GCF_021292245.1 Micropterus dolomieu | reverse complement strand
CGAATTTTTGCTATATTTCTATGTTAACTTTTAAGGACACCGAGACCATTTTACATGCCTTCATCTCATCACGCCTGGATTATTGCAACAGCCTTTTCACCTGTTTAACCCAAAAATCTATTGATCGACTCCAGACTGTCCAGAACTCAGCTACCAGGCTTTTAACCAGAACAAAGAAATATGACCACATTAGTCCTATTTTAGCTTCATTACACTGGCTCCCAGTGTGTTTTAGAATTGACTTTAAAATTCTATTGATCACTTTTAAAGCTCTTCATGGCCTCTCGCCTTGTTATATTTCTGACCTTTTAGTCCCACACACACGAGCACGCACCTTGAGATCCTCGGGCAGAGGTCTGTTGTCTGTTCCAGAGTCTCGACTGAAAACTAAAGGGGACAGAGCATTTGCTGTCAGGGCCCCGAGGCTCTGGAACAGCCTGCCTGAGGAAATCAGGTCAGCTGAGTCAGTGAACTCTTTTAAGTCCCTTCTTAAAACATACTTTTATAGGAGAGCCTTTCCCGATCTTATTTGACTTTATTTTATCCCTTTTATTTTATTGAATTTTACTAATTTTATATTTATCTTGTATTTTAGTCTTTTCAATGTTTTCATGCTTTTATCTTGTATTGTTTTTGTATTATTGTCTCTTGGGTATTATTGTCTTTACACTTGTTAAAGCACTTTGTAACTAGTTTTTGAAAAGTGCTCTACAAATAAAGATTATTATTATTATTATTATTATTATTATTATTAAAGAACAACAACAACACTCAGGTCAGTAAGAAATACAGTTCTTTGAATCCAGTTTCAGTTTGTGCTACAACACTATTTATGTTTAATACATATAACATTATACATAAGAGTAGAGTTACTCCATAACAGTATGGAAGCATTGTCGCAGTTTTTATGCTTTCGGTTTTATTTAAAAACCACTATTCACAGTAAAACACAAACTGGATTAAAAGAATATATATTAATAGACTGGGATGTGCCCTGCGACCCTGTATGCCTGATATGCGGTTGACGATGGATGGATGGAGACTGGGATGTGCAAACTAGTTTTGAATCTGCTTGACTTTGACATCGTTTGAAAGAGTCCCATCTTGTTTAATTCGTGGTTGAATGCAGTTTGTCTCAGTTTTAAGAATTATTTGGTCATCTCTTTGTTGTTGTCATTTCTGTTTATGATCAAACTTTGGAAATGAATTGTTACTTACTTACTTATGTGGACTTACTTACTACAAAGTGCTTAATAGGAACATTTACGGGCCAAAAATTATTCTAGTACCAAACATGGTTAAATTCAGAATTCTTAATTTCTAAATGTGTCCCACTAAAGGCAGCTGCTGATAGCTGGAATAAGCCAGATTCTTTTCCTTGATTTAAAACCAAACCACATGAGATTTTAAAAAAGTCGCTTCAGCTTCATCGGCCATATTATCACATATCAGACCGGTTTACATGTTTATGACACAGTCATTCATGCAGACACTCCACAGAGTCAGTGTTAACCACCATCTCTGTGGTTAAGGCTGTTGGATACAGCCACCAGGGGGCATTAGAGTCCATGACTTTGAAATGACAGGAGGACGCTTGCCAGATAAACCCCAGTGTTGGGACCTCACATCCACTACAGCATGGGAAAGCTCTCAAACTTCTAGGGAAACATGTCCGTAGAAGTTTACTTAGCCTGAAAAAAAAATTGTCTCATGTGAATAAAAAGGACTGTTGGTTTCTAATAAGTTGTATTTGCATAAAACTGTATGTCATCTGTTTGGTGTCTGCAGGTCTGTGGAACCTGGTGTCACTGTTCTCCAACCTTTGCCTCTTTGTCCTGATGCCCTTTGCCTATTTCTTCTTGGAGTCTGAGGGGTTTGCGGGATCGAAAAAGGTACATTGCCTTAAATGTTTGTTTTAGAATTTATATGCCTCATTTTCATTTATTTTCTTTATGTGTTACGCAAGGTGGCCAGCTATCATCAAGAAAGCACTGGAAATGAAAAATGAGTTTCACACTTCACTTGGCTTTCAAAGTCTGGAACGTTCATCCAGTTTTTGTGATACTGACACTTAAGTGATTTATTAACTGTGAGTCAAAGGTGAAAAAATCTGCAATGTTTAAAAACAACAGCCTAAAAATGTGGAACCCTGTTTATTTGTGAATTTCTGTTTTTTTTGTGTCTATCTATGTCTACGCTTTGCTATCAGTGCAAGGGGTTCCTTCTTAACAGCCAGAGCAGCAGCAGCAGCAGCATCAGCAGGTGCCTAGTCCTTGCCCTTTCCCTGACTCACGCCACTGACTGTAACTGCCACCGCAGAAAGCTCATTAACCATGAAAGTCTGAATCTGGACTTCGCCCAGCGCCACATCCTGACAAACCCTTCCAATAAGGCCATGGGCTGCAAACGCTTCAACACTGCTGCATCGGCCCCACTGATTTAAAGCCTGATTCCTTGTCACCCCCTCCCCAGCCCCCTAAAATAAAACTTCAAAAGGACAGGCTAATAATCGAGTTGTAAGGCTCAGCGAACTTCCTCGTTTAATTGATTACCCCCAAAAAAAAGAGGCTGGGGGCTCGTGTTCCAAAAGTCCATAAAGTCGCAGCAACATGACAGCACAATAGAGCCTCGCAAAATGGAGGGGGAAAGATTTACTTTTAATACACCTCTATCCTGTGTCACAGTTTGAAACCTCTCTGGTTTATGTCCCTCCTGGCAAAAGCACATAAAAATTAGTCTGTACTGTAGTGTATAGCCAGTTCTTTTTTTTTTTTCCTCAGCCAACTAATTTGTTTCGGTTGGATTTCTTCGGTAGGCCCTGATGTGTAGGAAGCAGGATGAGGGCCTCTTTTACGTTTGTCCGTTTTGTTCTTTTTCATTTGCACAAGACTGTTTCTTGCTACTGATCTTCCATAAATATGCTCAGAGGAAGCGCTGTTCAATGTTGAGCTACACTTCCAAGTATATATTGTGTGTTTGCTATGGAAGGGGTGGAGGTGACGCTCCTGTTTCACCTAAAAAAAAAAAAAAAAAAACAAACAAAAAAAAACGGAGCAGCCTGCAGAGTCGATCATGTAGCCGACAGCAAGAGGAATCTAAAGCACAGATCTGAGATTTTATAATGTGATATTATCCCTTTCCCCAGTAACAGCATTAGACCACAGTGTCATAAGGTTTTATGTGGCATTTTAACCTCTTGGGCTAATGTTATGGCACTGCGAGGTCCTCTTGACTGCGGAAATGAAGTGAATGATGAATTTCACTACTAACGCTGTAAGTCAGCCTTTTCATGTGGCTGTGTTTACTTTTGACGATGTACTAAAAGACGCCACCAGAATAAAGATGGAAATGTGGATTTTCTTTTTCTTTCTTTTTAAAAAAAAAAGTTAACTGTTCAGCTCTTCAGAGGCTCTGTCACCTGAGTGATTAATAGTTTAACAAATTGTCCAAATTGTGGATGAATCAGCGCAGCTTAGGCTCTTGATGTCAGATGTTATGATCTGGCTTTATTTGCTGCTGTAAAATGTCTCCCACTTTACTGCTGCGTTCTCAAATCTTTACATACGAGCTGCGTCACCAAGGCCACTAAAGGTTGTTGTTTAGTTCAGGTTTTTTAGTTCAGATCATGTTTTAGAAACCTCTATACCACAGTGTGTTTGTGCGTCTTGCATATAAAGTAGTATTCTAAAATGAGGCTTTAAATAAAACCCAATATAGCATTTCTTTCTGTTACTCTTGTCTCCATATCACCAGTAGATGGCATTATAATGATGAGAACCATCCCTGTCATTCTTATTGAGATGATCAGCGTGTGACAAAGACTGTGAAGACATCAGACCAGCCTTTGTTTAGACTTCTATTTATATCAAGGGACCTAAGTTGGCTTAAGAATTATACATGATGAGTGTGATATCTTGAATCTATATTTACTCAAAAACAATTAGAACAAGGTGTAAAAAAATAAAAAATAAAATAAAAAATAAAAGTTTTGACAATGACATCTTTCTGGTCTATTTCTCTTGTAGTCTAATGTTATTTTTATTTTAGCACTAATGCTTAGATGTCAATGGCACAGCCTGAGCTGCTAACAATTATTGTAAAAAATATGGAGAATTTCCAGTAAGTTTGAATATTTTAGGTTTCTACTAGATGTAGGTTTTTGAGTCAAGAAGCAAAATAAATAGTGGAAAGTATGCTTTGCAGTGAATGGTCTTTTGGTCTTACCCACAGTATTGAAATGTGTTTGATCCTAAAACGAGTTGGAACGAGTCTGACCCCCTGACTGACCCAGCAAAGGGCCAACAGGTTTCATCTGGTAGTTAAAGAAACTCCTCATCAATCTCATCCTAAGCCCTAACCCGCCAATGATGAGAAGTGTGTTTATTGTGGAGGGGAGGAGTAGGGGAGGAAGAGAGAGAAAACGTCTCGCCGAGCAAACCCGTGTGGTGTTACTAAGATACTCCTCTTTGTTGGAGCTCCACAATGGGGGCTTGGATATTTATTTCAAATCTCCTGCACATGCAGACATTTTTCCCAGGCCTTCTTTCGGGCAGGGCCAGTCGGAGAATATAAAGTGGTGTTTACATACCTTCCTTTAAGGTCACAGTGTCTCCCTAAAGCTGCCTGTTACAATGTTCGTTACCATGGCAACATATTAGTTCGAGCTGGGAATTTAAAAAAGAACAAGCGAGTTGCTCAGGATTTTTGTCCCCATCTCTCGTGACTCAGTTTTTGTAAACTAAGTGATAAGTTCTTAAGCTTAACTGATTCTCTACCAGATTTTAAAGGAAGATATCAGGCATCATACATGTAAACTGAATTACCACAACTCATTTACATATCGTTTAGTAGGACAGTGTATAATGTTGAATCTGAGTCTAGGTGCACCTTTTTATCTCGACGATAATAAGCCAGTTATTCTTTGAAGACGTATCAGTCTGACACCTTTCTGTAATCGCAACAAGCTGTTGCCACTGTAGGATGTCCAATAAAATTTGGCAAACATCAGAAAGTATTGAAGCTGCTGTCTTCGTTTATATTGGGTTGTTTTCTGACTCATCCGGCCAGTCCGCCGTGAAACCAGCAGGGAAACAGGAGTTTAAATTCACATCCCGAAAACCAAGTTACTGAACTTTAACAACAACATTTTCAACCCCACGCACCACTTTGAACGGTACAATGTGATGTTGATGATTTTCTATGCTCTGGTGTCATTGGTGCTTTAATAAAGAAGTCTTATTAAGAGTCTTTAGAAGTTCATTGTGCAGCTTTACAGGGGAGTGTCCCTCTCCTGTTTTCTGTCTTTGACACGGTCATTGCGCTGTGGCCGACTGGTTGAAGGATACACTAATAAGGTCCCTGGGCATCTGGCACGTCTTTAGCAAAGAGGGCAGTCCTTTTGGTGGAGAGCAAAAAAAAAGACCCTACCCCCTCCCTGCCTGATTACGCTTTTGGCCCTTGTTCCACACGCCCCTGACAGTGAGCAGAAGGATGGTATGCGGGATGATCTCTGCCACCGCTTGCTGACCTGCTAAGGATTGATGGCGACAACAAGGAAGCTCCTGCACCACCTAACTCTTTTCCTTTGTCTGATTTCTTTCTCTCTCTCACCAGTCCCCTCTACCCAACCCAAACATCCAACACAGCCCTGCACCTTCCCAAGTATCATCTCTCACTCTCTCTCTCACACTTGTCCACCATTGCACAGTGGCATTCAACTTCCAGAGGTGAACTCTCTGCTGGATTCATCAGTTGAAGCGCTACATCAAAGACGGTGACAGATTGTGCTTTAGTTTTTCTGCAGCACAAGCTAGGCAGAAAAGCTTGTGAACTGTTTCCAGGCTCTCTGCGGCTATGTGTAATTGGGTGGATTTGGAGGTTGATTTACTTGGCTGGTCGTGTGTGCGTGTGCGCACGCATACGTGAATTCATGCATGTTTGTTTGGTACCGCAGATGAAGTGGTTACTTTTCTCTCTGGCCACTACACACATTTCTTGGAAGTCTCTCCTGTCTTGTTTGAGCATAGCTGCAGTTAACCAGCCCCTCACTGGATGTCGGTGTGAGGATCAGGGGATGCTGAATATTTCAGAGCTGCTATATTTAGAGGTAGTTACACATTTAGAATGGCAAGAATAGAAACTTTCAGCGGGCGTTCTGGATGCCAAGGCACAGGACTTTTTCTTTTTTTTCCCTCCCTCCCTTCACTAGTTGACAGTTTTGTCTTTGATCAACACTGATTGCTTAGATGGATTTTCCTATTTTTGTATCATATATTAAGTGCACATTTGGCCTTCCTTAGCTTTGCGATGAACAAAGGACTTAGTTTTTCCCCTTGCAGGAATAGTTAAGGATTGACATAACTTTCAGTGTGCAGCGTCATGCGTATGGACGGATCAGTGAAACCAATCTGGGCTCACAGTTCAGTGTCCTGTTTCTCCTGCACAGTCAAATCCTGTCTGACACAGTGGATTGTTCGTCCAGCGAGGCAGGAGCCAGGGATGATAGTAAGGGAGGTGACAAGCATTGCCTTTGCCCTAAATGATCTGAATGGGTAATGATTTGAGTCTTATAAATGATTGAGAGACCTATCTAAAGGGAATACACCTTCAGCATGGCATGGACAGCTTGTTAAGGTGGACTGGTGCGCTTGAGCGGACGCACGTCCTGCCTACGGCTTCTACTTGTCCCGATGCATCCTTAAGAGAGCGCGTGTGGGACGTGGCTGAAGTCCCTGAAAGCATTCCTCTCTCACCTCTCTTGCCTCCGGGGAACGAGATGCGCTCAGACGTTGACTCCTCTCCTCCACCATTCTCTCTCTGTTGTTCTCCCTCTTTATTTCTCTCCATCTCTTCCTTTCGCCTCTTTTTTAAAAATTTTTTTGTTTCTGCTTTGCTGTGTGTGTGCTTTTCCTCGCTGGCCAGTTGAGCTAGGGCGGTTAGATGCTCGATTGCGGCATCCAACATTTGAACTCGAGAGTATGCGAGTATGTGCAAAAGAGCATGAAGACATCAGCAGAATTTTATGTCCATTTGTGATTTGTGGCTGGTTGAATAAACATTTAATCGGCATTGACTGGTGAATTTATTGTTGGTTTATGGCATAAAACCAAATATACAGATAAATTGCCCTTAAGATATATTATCACTATGATGCATGTATTAATGTTATATATTTATTCATAATATATCATTAATGTACCTTTTGTGCTGAATCTACCACTTACCGCCTCTAACATTACCTGTCGAGTGGCTGCAGTGTCCACCTTTGCCACACTGGGGCACTCCAGACCCTGCCCACTTTCCTCCCTGTTGTGCTAGAAAATTCTGCACTCACTTGCTGAGGCTTTGTCACCGTAAAACGAGGCGAGAGGCAAGTGATTGCTCAGTAATAGCGAAAGGATGCTACAGGGGATTTTCCCCATTAATGTATAGAATCTGAGAATAAGCTTAAATCCCTATATCACTATCCAAAGTGTGGACTGAATGGGTGTGTGATGATGTGTAGCCATTTCATTTACCAAATATATCTGCGACCCAAAATGCTCATATGCTGTTTGTCAGAAATGTCCTTGTAAAAGAGACAAGAGCTCAAGAGTGAGTTACATATCTTTTAGGGTGCATATAAGAAAAGAGAGCTGTTCAGCAGGGACTCAAATTGTAATGCAAATGCCAAAGGACAGGTGGTTTGGATGACTGTGTCATGAACTGTGTTGGGAAATTTAAAAAACAAAACTAAGCCTTGTCTGATTTAATCGGCAGAATTGAAACCATTTCCATTCTATAAAGCGACATGATTAACAGGGGCCGCTTTCAAAGAGAGACCCCCTTCATGTACCTGTTGGCAAATACTGAACAGCAACCGCACAACCATTATGTTAGCTGGTAACAAATTGCTCATATGTACCCAATTTAAGCTGCGCTCCAACAGCAGAGAGCCCTTGTTATCCCGGGCCTGGTCCCCTACCTGACATGTGTATGAGAACGCCTATCTATCTTACAGTGCTAGACAGCTCGGCTCTCCAGCAGGGGGGGAAAAGGAAACTGTGTGAACAGGTAGAGGAGGACTTTATTAACCACTCAGCAGTTTGTGACCCGGAAAACCCAAATTACCCCAAAACCCTCTCGTCTGCGCGGCCCAGGACACGACCATGGTGCTAAGGGAGCACCTAATCGCCCCCAGATGGGAGGCCTGCTCTTGATCGCAGACAGTAGCTGACGCAGCCAGGCTTCATGCTCCTTACAGCCCCCCTTCTCTTTTCTTTTTTAATTTCACCAGCCCCTGTTAGACCCACTTTATAGACTGCAATATGTGTGTATAAAAGAGCTGTTTTACACAGGGATCTGTGGGACCGTTTATTTCATGTTTGTGTACTGTGAATTGATTTGGTGGAGATGTCTTGTAAATTTATTTTTATTTTGTGTTTAAAAATGTAACCTGAAATGTAGGAAATACCACCTCCCAGCTCAGTGCAAAGAATTAAACTTTCTTTATAAATCTTTATATTTATTATGAAACTTTCAACCGTATTAGCCATATCTAATTTGATTTCTTTCTTTTCTGTGCACTTTTTCTGTCAGGGCATTAGGGCGCGTATTCTAGAGAGTTTTGTGATGCTCTTCCTGCTGGCTTTGCTCATCTTGGGCATTGTGTGGGTGGCATCAGCGCTTATTGACAACGATGCAGCCAGTATGGAGTCACTCTACGGTACGTTTTTAAAGAATTCTATTTCATTTGCGTTTGTAAATCCCTTAGTGTATTTATAATGAAAGCTTTGAAATTTTGGGAAATGTTTTTTTTTTTTGCTTCCAACAGAAGCTTGAGCTGCGAGTTGATTAGCTTAGCATTGACTGGAATTGGCAATACCACATTGAACACATTATATTTTGTTTGTTTAATCCCTTCAAAAATCCAAATGTAAAAAAGAGACATATTTTGGTTTTACTAGGATTTCCACACTGGAACTATTTCTTGTTTGTATTTTCTAAACTGTGGCACTACCTGTATTTCTTTTAAGTCTATATTTTATTAAATGAATGCATTTCTTTCTGTAGATCTTTGGGAATTTTACCTACCATACCTCTACTCCTGTATATCTCTAATGGGAGGACTGCTTTTACTTAGTAAGTCATTTAATTTCTTCTCATACACACTGAAAAAACAAAATGTTATTGCTGATGTGGTGTTAAAGTACCATCGATTTAATATTGCTGAATTAGTTCACCATGTTATGGTTAAACAATCAAGCTGATCACTTTTTTTCATATGTAGTGTGCACTCCTGTGGGATTGTCCAGGATGTTCACGGTCATGGGCCAGTTACTAGTGAAGCCAACAGTAAGTAATTAATATTCATGGTTGTTCGGTAATTATATAAAAGTAGAAGTTTTCTCTGAAAGACAGTCGAGTTGAGCTTGATTAATTCTGCTCAGACTTCAAGCCCCTTTGCTCCTCCTCTCTGAAAGATGTCTGTCTCAGTTTTCCATTTACATGTGCGACAGAGGACTACAAATACATCACCAACTCATCCTCCCATCTGCCATCTCTCCAGTCCCACTTTGGGCCTAATTATAACCCATTTCATCTCCTCCTCCTTTGCTCCCTCCCCTTCAGATCCTGGAGGACCTGGATGAGCAGATTTACTGCATCCATTTGCAGGAGGAAGCCCTTCAGAGGAGATTAAACGGTATGTCTGTGGGAGACGTGTTGGCACATTACAGGGGAGGGGAGGGGTTGACTGCCCTATTGGGTGTGATGGAGCGCGCCACACTGGAATCAATTAACACTGAAAATTCAGCCAGGCACACAGACATTCACAGACACTGGGAAAAAAAATCCACACACACTCAACACGGGCCGTTCCCCACCGCTGTCTTACACTCATAACTTTCTGCTAAAGGGCAAAGCAGCCACAATGACAAGGACCATATTTTATGTTAAGGAAGTTTTTAAGGATCCATTTAGGACACTCCAGTACTGCTGTCACTGCTGGCGAAATGATTGCCATTTAATGTCAGGCCCAGAATGGTAGCTTGGGAAATAGGATGGAAATGAAATATTTTACGAGAACTTTTGGCTTGGTCCTGTGGACATTAAAGCAACTTTTCAGTGACTTCTCAAAGGATACCAGGAGCCCTACGCTGTTTTCTGGATTCATCCACAAAGGGAAAGTTGAAAGAGTTTAAGGATGGCAAAGATGTTATTTTCTTCGCCTGCATTTCCTTTTCACATCCAGCCCTCTGTGTTCCCAAATTCCTTGTTTGACGTTGAATAATCTCAAAAAGCAGGAAGTATTTGGGCCAAGTTCCAAAACCTACTTTAATATTAACTCAAGCACGCAACCAAGTGTACAGATGCGAGTAAATGAAGAGGGATGAGTGTCTTTCAAACCAGGGAGGTAAGGGAGATCGCTCCCTGATAACGAATGTTTTTGAATGCCATGCCGGCCACGTTCATAGACTGTCACCAATGCGTATGGTTCTTTAGGGCTCATTCCACACTGTTCTGCTTTGAACTAACTGATAGAATAATTGTAATCTGTTTCTTATCATCTCCAACACTGTTTGATCTTTACAAGAGGCCTCTGTAGGGCAAAAAAAACCCAACTGTGGTCAACATCTTAATGTGTCCATAGAGGCCAAGCTGCCATCCACTTTTGCCTGTTAAAAAGGTGGAAATTAGAGGATGTTGACATGACTGTTTTTATGCACATACTGTATGTACATGCACACACTCAACGTTCACGCCCACTCAGGCACTAGAGTGGTGTCCCTTTGATGTGCTGAGAGCGCTGAGCAGACAGCGGTTCAGGAACAGTTCACAGGACACACTCCAGAGGCGAGCAATGTTGTCTTCTTGCTTCACCTGTGTCCGCTCCGCATCCAGCTCCTCTAATAGATTATCCTCTTACCCAGTTTGTGTTTGTAGATGTGGGCTGTTGAGCCACATCAGTTGATGCATCAGTGTTTATTTACACATCTGGCCCTTTGTTGTCCTCCCTCTACATGTAATTGCCCATTTGTAATGACAGTGTTGATATTTAAAATCTTGCGGATCAGATGGTTATGGCCTAAAATGGCTTACTGGACATGTGTCTGTTTTCCTTATAAAGGGTATGATGAACCAGATAAGCTTCTAACACTTAATTTACGAGAACCATTTTTATTTTTTACAATTTACCTACTGGCTTGCTACACAATGTTGACCCCTTCCTTCACTGCTTTTAAATGTATTGAGGTTTAAGTTTACAGAAGTTTGTCATTTGTAAAGTTATGTTTGAAGCAAAAATGGCCAAATGTGCTTGCTCCAAAAAGCAGAAATGACGAAATTGAAATTTTACTGAAATTGCAATATAGCCTAACGCTATAGTGCTATATACCAATCTTTTTTTTTTTGTACAGATCCCTGCAAAAATCACACCATAATCATCTAAATATGTTTTTTTACATTGAAAATGAGAATAATTATGTAAAAATGAAAATTATCTCCAATATGACAAGCAATTTGCAATTGCAATATCAGTCAAAATAATTGCAATTAGATATTTTTTTCAAAATTGTTCAGAGCTAGTTTGACTCATGGAAGACTTAGCCCAACTGGCCTTGTCTCCTTTTTAAATTGAATTTTGTCACATAAACAGCTGAAATCTTATGCATCCATCCTGTCTGGTTTCATGATTTGGGGATTTTCTACTTGCTTCACATCAGAACCATGACTACTGATAGGTGGATAGAGGTAGGGCTGGACGATATGGCCAAAAATGTTATCACGATAAAAATTTTCATGTCTTTCATATCACGAAAAGTATCAAATCGTTATTTCTTTTGAATTTAAAGGCTGATTTTTGGTCCTGAGTGGAAGTTGAAGAAACGTGATGGTTAATTGTGGTTTAAACTCTTCATTATGGTCAACACTAGATGCTAAACAGTGGATCACTTCACAAATCTAAGTTAGAACATAATTATGATAAAATCTTTGTCAACAAATAATGCCTGTAGATTGTAACCAATTAAACAACCATTGTGTTTCTGAAATAAACGGGTTACTAGCTTAGAAGAAATTGTAAAAGCACAATCAAGTAACCGGAGTGCACAAATATACTGCAGTACAGGCAATGTGGCACACACACTTTTCCACACTGCCCTCTCAAGACCCTGATCTGCTGATAGCAGAGCAACAGAGCGCCTGTCCAGATGCTATGCGGCACAATGACCTTGCCGGTGCCTCTGTTGTCTCAGCATGGTGTTTAGCATATGTGTGGATGACGTAATTTTTCAGCTGTGGTGAAGGTTGGAGAGGATACGTTGAATTACTCTGGCCCTTCCTGGCTGCCAGAAGCCTCACTCAGCATCTCTGCCTCGCTGTAACTCAGTGCTTTACTTGATGCTGCCAGCAGAAGGAGAAGGAGGATATATTTAACTTCAGTTTGGAGTGATGTCATTGCATGTACTGCAGTAGAATATATCACCGTATTCCTGTACAGCCCTAAAAGAGTGGTGATATTGTTCTTTGTCTTCAGTTAGATCTGCTATTTTTGATGAATATTAAGAAACTACTATTCATTTTATCAATCATTTATCTGTCCTGGGTGACGAGTAAGGCCATGTTTAGATATGTTATGCACAAAGGTGATAGATTACTTCACTTGCGGCTAAGCAGATTTGGCTACCCTGAGGCAGTTCGTCTCTGTAAAAGAGCTGTTGAACTGTCCGTGACATTTCCTGTTGTGTTGCGATTGCGTTTGCTCGGAGGGTTCAAACTTTCCCCTGCTTAGATCCTGGGACAGGTATCTGCGAGGGCACAGACACGACTGTTAACTCTCTCTTGCCCCGTCTATCTCACCTCTTTTGCCTACTTAAACCCATCCAGACAGGGCGTGTCATAATAACAGGGGGAAGAAAAAGGTTTGATCAAAGTGATTGGTCCTTCACTCCTGTAACAAAGATGAAAGATGGTATTTTTATTGCACGCTAGTAACGGTGTAACACGGGGACTAATTGGTCTTGATCTGCCAATCACCCCAGGGGATGCAAATGGATACTCTTCCACTTTGGCTCCTAGGGGCCTTTACGCTAGTGCGTCAAGTTGGAAGGAAAACAAGAGTCAAATAGATAAATTAGCCTTAAATGAGCTGGCCTTGTGGTTTTCCTGGAGAATCCCTTGCTGTCTTCTTCAGCCCATTCAACCAGTTGTGGCATGTGCTAGACAGCTCCTGACACAAGAGATTATTTTTACTTGTTTGAGATCACATTGTTATGTTCTGAGTAGGATTACTTGTTTTGATGGGTGTTCTTAATAAAGATAAAGTCAAATGCCATATGCTGAGTTAAGACATACAGTGAGAAGTTAACATCCTCTTAATTAAGTCATTCTGTTTCTACTGATTTGATGTACGAGAAATGTCTGAAAATACCATTTTCCATCTGAATCAAGAGTTTACGTGGTCGTGCAGATGCAGTATGTTTGTTCAAATGACATTAAATCTGAAACTATTTGTCAATTCATAAACATTTGTCTAGTTTGATAATGGATTAATCATTTTGATTGTTTAATGAAGCACAGAAGCCAAACCTTTTCTGGTTCAAACATCTGTGTTTTTTAGCATTTAGAACTTTTGGTTTTAGACTGTTGGGCAGACAAAGCAAGAATCTCAGAACTGTTTACCATTGCATATTTATCGATAATGAAAATAATTGTTATCTGCAGCCCTAGACAACATCTAATCATGCAACAAATGTAATTAATTTCAGTGGTCTCTGTTTCCGCAGGATCGTCCACACACACATATACTCAAGGAAGCCTTGCTCACCAGCTCAACAAAGAACTGGACAATATTAGAAATCAGAGGAATAAATTGGGTAAGTATTTGTATTGTACAACAGGGCTGATATATTTTGTGTTAAGACCTTGAATTGCCATGGAAATATATGCCAAGAAGTTTGCCTTTTTCATATTGCTGACAGGCTACTGCTTTCTCCCCGTCTGCCTTAATTTCTTAATTTGGACTTGGACCAGAACTGCCTGATAATTTTCCATCCATTTTAGGATATTATAAATGAGGCCTGAGCCTTTTGGGGAGTAGGGTGGGGGTAGTGGTGGCGGGGGGGAGCACAAAGGCACTTAGGATATTGGACAAGATGCAAACTTTATATTGTAGCAAGCCTTTTAGTGATGTCATTAATTTAGAAGGATGGTGCATATAAAGTGCACTTGGCAAACTTCTCGGGCAGGCAGGGTGGGTGCACTTTGAGAATAAGGAGGACTAACAAGGTTGGAAATGGAGAAAGAAAGTCAATATGGCAAGGGCTAGAGGGCAGTCAGAAACACATTGTAAGGGCACTGTGGATGCCCCTAACAGAACAGTCAGTGCATGTGGTCTACAGGCTGTCAGCAGTGTCTACAATCATGACTGACGAGCTGTTGAAATAAGAGGAAGATGGAAGATATAAACTTGAAATGTTTCATCTGGCTCGGAAGAATGAGGCACATTAGTTGCCCGCCGCACGCACACACACATTCTGACCAAAAATATAAATCACAGTATTAATTTTGCTACATTTCTTTTCATCCAGAATTTATTATCGTTTCCACTAATTAAGGCAATGATGAGTGTGGCTAATTAAAGAGGAAGTGCATCATTTTTGAAGGTTATGAAAAGGATATTACCTGGAGGGGGTGGTTGCGATGATAGGTGAGATTGTATTTGATACACACACACACACACACACACACACACACACACACACACACACACACACACACACAAGATATGTTTTACCAAACCAAGCTGTACAAACCCTGTAAATAAAGCCAGAGGGATTGAAGTTTCAGTAGTTGTCTTTGATGAATATCTTAATTAACCAGCCGCGGAAAGTTGTTCGTAATGGAGGAGTTTAGCTCATCCCTGAGTCTTGTTATTAAAGAGTTGCTTATACATAGGTTTCTTTAGACTAATAACCTCACATTTTGTCTCTCTTTAATTTCCTCTCAGAGAGAAGAAAGAAGGCATCAGGTTGGGAGAAGAACTTGTTGTATCCCATAGTGATGCTGATCCTGCTCACAGGAACGGTGAGTGCTGGGACTGACCTATCATTAAGCCCAAACTGTTTACTCATGGCGTACATACAGCCTGGCTGGTGGCCATAGGGACTAACACCCTGTACCTCAAACCCCATCCTCTTGCAGTTTTCCCACAGACTCTGGGTGTGGAAACTACTTTTGTCTAATAGCTGTTTAAGACAATGCTGAATAGCCACCTGCAACAACTGTGATTTTCAAAAGATTATAGTGTGGGAATACTATTTATGCCGTCTGATATTGTTGAATAAGGCAGTAAGGCCATGTGAGAGGCATGGCACGTGCATCAAACAACCCCCACATTGTTCAGGCTTTGAGAAGCTTAATGTTGGAACAGTTTACAATCACAAGATGGTTATTATGCATTACCATACTTACGGATCAGCAAGGCCCCCGCAATTCAATTATATCATGATGCCAGATACTTTGAGGATTTGATCAATCTTTTTATAAGTATGCCATGTGTAAACAAATCTTTATCTTCCTCTCTGTTTGCAGACAATCTCAGTTCTAATGGTGGCATTGAATATCCTCTACCTTCTAGTGGATGAGACTGCCATGCCCAAAGGATCCACGG
>NC_060150.1:38232691-38236908 GCF_021292245.1 Micropterus dolomieu | reverse complement strand
CACACACACACACACACACACACACAAGATATGTTTTACCAAACCAAGCTGTACAAACCCTGTAAATAAAGCCAGAGGGATTGAAGTTTCAGTAGTTGTCTTTGATGAATATCTTAATTAACCAGCCGCGGAAAGTTGTTCGTAATGGAGGAGTTTAGCTCATCCCTGAGTCTTGTTATTAAAGAGTTGCTTATACATAGGTTTCTTTAGACTAATAACCTCACATTTTGTCTCTCTTTAATTTCCTCTCAGAGAGAAGAAAGAAGGCATCAGGTTGGGAGAAGAACTTGTTGTATCCCATAGTGATGCTGATCCTGCTCACAGGAACGGTGAGTGCTGGGACTGACCTATCATTAAGCCCAAACTGTTTACTCATGGCGTACATACAGCCTGGCTGGTGGCCATAGGGACTAACACCCTGTACCTCAAACCCCATCCTCTTGCAGTTTTCCCACAGACTCTGGGTGTGGAAACTACTTTTGTCTAATAGCTGTTTAAGACAATGCTGAATAGCCACCTGCAACAACTGTGATTTTCAAAAGATTATAGTGTGGGAATACTATTTATGCCGTCTGATATTGTTGAATAAGGCAGTAAGGCCATGTGAGAGGCATGGCACGTGCATCAAACAACCCCCACATTGTTCAGGCTTTGAGAAGCTTAATGTTGGAACAGTTTACAATCACAAGATGGTTATTATGCATTACCATACTTACGGATCAGCAAGGCCCCCGCAATTCAATTATATCATGATGCCAGATACTTTGAGGATTTGATCAATCTTTTTATAAGTATGCCATGTGTAAACAAATCTTTATCTTCCTCTCTGTTTGCAGACAATCTCAGTTCTAATGGTGGCATTGAATATCCTCTACCTTCTAGTGGATGAGACTGCCATGCCCAAAGGATCCACGGTAATCCTCCTGTCTAACTGATGTACATTTCACCCCCCACACACATGGCCAGAATGTAAACTGCAGAAGAGCTTGCCTATCAGACCTGCCATGTTCCTGGCAGAGACATAAATCAAATTCCGGATATGCTCAGATGCACGTTGGAAGAAAAGGCCCGAGCAGATGTTAATCAGACCCCAACCTTGTGCCTCTGGTTTTGTTTTGGAAGCTCATTGAAAGTCATTTCACAGCAGTGTGCAGATTCATTGAGCTCGCTACGTGTCTCAAGTCTACAGTGGGTTTTTCCTCGCTCCTGTAAAAGGCAGACAGGGCCAGGTGAAGGGCTCTTAATGTGAGGCAGACTAACAGAGATTGTCATCGCCGCCTAACATGCAATGTGTTTTAAGCTCCCCTTATCACAAATCTCATCTGCAGTGACAGAGGTGCGTGCGTGCGTGCGTGCGTGCGTGCGTGCGTGCGTGCGTGCGCGGTTGTGGTTGCATTCTTGTTGGAGAGGGGGCAACATAATGTATCGTATTTCTCCATCATTTCATTTCGCATCTCACGGGCAACTGACAGCGCTGCCCTCGACATTCCAATTATTTTATTGAGCAGAGATGTTTTCTTTGGCATGACGCATCGCAGAAAATCCCCCAAATTACACTTGTCATGCAGCTTGAAGCTGTCCTCCCTGACAGTGTGGCCCCACTAAATGGTTTATGCGTTTGTTGAGCTGGATGGATGCCACACCTCTGATCTCACAGCACTACGGGGGGGGGGGGTCTAGAGCCTCCAAAACAATCGATACTGATATGATATCCATCTATCTACCCTGTTAACCTTATAGCTCTGACACTCTGCCTCTGTAGCACAAACATTCCCTTGCACTTACCCACACATGGAGAGAAGGACAGAGGAGAGAAAGTTATATGAAGAAGTAGAGAGAGCGGCTGATCTGAGGTCTGGAGGAGGTACTGGAGGAGCAAAGAGACTCAGACTGTGGGAAAGTCAAATGAGGCCCCGATGCGCTGATTGTTGTGTGTGTGTGGGGGGGGGGGGGGGGGGGGGGGGGGGGGGCACAATGGAAGTGCCCTGTCAATGTTTGTGTTCCCTTTCTCCTAAGCATCCCGCTGTAGTCCTTAGCATACTGAGCAGTGCCCCAATTGCCTCCACAGAGCAGAGGATGGAGGTGGAGAAGGATAATGCGGAGCAGTGAGAGAGAAGAAGCAGGTGGATGGAGATTAGGAGAATGCAGAGGTGCTGTAGAAACAACAAGGGGAAGGAGGAGGGCGGGGTGTTGGAGCTGCCTCTGTCAAAGGACACAGTGTTTTACAGCTTGACGAACAAGCACTAAGAGGGACCAATAAAATTGTTACTACAGACCCTCCTCTTTGGTAGCCACAACACTTGACACTGTATTTTGTAAAGTGGACGATTAGCTGCAACTGGATTGCAATTTCCGCCTCACTAAAGTTGCCCTTCTCTAAACACACATAAACTTCCACAATAGCGCTTTAGACTTTCCCTGAAACGCATACGTTGGCTTTGACCTTTCAAGTTTTGTCTAAAAATTAATGTAAAAACGATCCATTCTGATCATGATAATATTAAAATCTTTAAGCAATGATGCTGTAAGGTTCGCACTTACCAGAACTAGAGGGAAAGGTTTGATTCTATTTTGGTTTAGATATCTCAACATTGTCATCTGGCCTCGCACTTATTATTTAAAACTGATTCCTGACATAAAGAACAATTTGTCAAGATGGTGTTACAGTGAAAGTCAACATAGCTCTGAGACTCCAGTTGTTCCACTCTTTGCCAAGAAATGTCTGTAGCTCTACAGTAAAAAAAACAAACAAAATGGATAAATGATGTTGACATTTTATGGCAAGATGAAGTGGGATTAAATACATGAAACCACTGTGGCCAAAAGAATAGATAGCAAGCACAACACATCGCTTTAATTACTTAAATGATTCAAGATACAGCCACAATATGGGTAGGATTGGAGCAGTATGTCTAAATGTGCCTGTGGAATACCTCCCATTTCTGATTCAGACATGAATAGATTAATGTATCTATAATCTATAATCCACTCTCTACAGTTATAGCAACAGAAAATATAAACAAAGTTCGGACTTCATTATTGATCAATAATATAATATGGGTATTGATGGACACACTTCAGTCTTTTAATCATCTATCCACGGAGGAGGGTAAACCAATTCGTGTCTGTACCATTGTTTTTGACTGACACATGCACTGATGTGAGTTTTAAATATAACAGTCTACAGAATGATCTTGATGTTAGTTGCCTCATGAAAATTGGGTTTGTTGCTGATTTGTCTCAAAACTGGGAGCCCCCAGCATCAGGGGCCAGTCTAGAATCAGTAATAATTTTATCCTATTCATGTGTGCGGGGAGCCAGCAAGAAGTCTGTCCACTCACCAGAGGAAGTCTTGAATGTGCACGCTTTGCTCAGCCACAGAAGGACTCTAGTGTGCATGCTCTATGGGCTGTGAAGAAACTTTTTCATGGAGCGCCATCTTTCTGTACACTGTAGGTGCAAATGCTGACAAGTGGAACTGCTGGTGATGTGTTTCTGTATTGTTTTGTGTGTGTTTGTATGCGTTATGCACTGTGTTAAATAATGGCAATATCTTGGTCAAAGCCAACAATGGAGAGTAAGGGGTAAAAGTGCTTTATGATGGTTCCCACTCATACGCCCATGCACTTTTAGAACTACCTGTGGTTAAAAAAAAAAAAAAAAAAAAAAAAAAAAAAAAAAAATATATATATATATATATATATATATATATATAAAGGTAGAAGTAAAGGGACCCACCTGAGGTGAAATGGTCAGGATGGGGTGTGTGTGTGTGTGTGTTAGTACAACACTGACGACCTTGCTAGTGCACAGGTATTGCGAGGTGTTAATCTTACAAGCAGCAAAGCACAGGCGAATCTACCAGCCCCCCGACTCCACCAACAACTCTCTCTTGACACATATAAACACACACACTCCATCACCACTACTGGAATGAAAAAAAGAGAGTTGAAAAGGAAAGCTAGCTGTCCTAAGCGCGCACATACACGCATATTGCCAGTGCACACACACACAATCTTAATGCATGCCTGCCCTCCCTCCCTCCATTAATAAATTACATCAGATGCTGTCTGCTAATTCCCTGTGTAAGAGAGAAAGAGCACTGCACCATGGTTCTGCAGTAAGCTCCCAGGGATGACAGTTGCATAAAAAGGCATGAAACAACCTGCCAGGCTATTCTTTTTTTTTTTTTTTTTTTTTTTTTTTGGTTTGGGGTG